>NC_034414.1:4564637-4579128 GCF_002078875.1 Numida meleagris | reverse complement strand
AGCTTCTGGAACAGTCTAGTAAAAGATAAGATATACTATATAGTTTTGTAGCTTTTAACAATAAACGCCATTTTGCCGCTCATCATACTGATGTGTAAATGCGACGAGGTGACCGGGGACAGAAAGTAGTCCTTGCGGGCAGGGTGACAAGTTCTGAACGGAATATCATATGTGGTGGTCTTCACTACAGCATAGTGCTGTCATTCCAATTTCTCAACATAAAAAAACCTGAGATCAAGTAACTATCCAGTGTCGCAATTAGGAAAGGATCAACTAAATGTCTACTGGATCATCCCATTTGCCCAAGGAATCAGATGCTTGTTTTTAGAATTCCATATTAAAGCCAGATACGAGTTGTTCCTCAAATATCTAGATGGAATTTCCAAGACTCTAAGAAAGGTCTGTACTCAAATGACATACAGATTACTTGTTTGCCATTAATTCTGACACAGATACTCAGATGTCTCGTGGTACTGCATGGTTCTGCTGTTTCTCACTCACAGTTTTATATTTTTATGGTAGAAGCTCCAGTTTCATTGGTACTTTTCCAAGTCATGTCTTGGTTTTCTGGAGTGTTCACACCAGCATACCTTCTGGTTGGTTTTAATTTGCATTCTTACCAACACCCAAGAGACGATGCAGTGCTACGACAGCACTTATCACAGCATCACACTTCAAAATTACCTGCGTGTGTACAGGAGAGAGAGATGGTAGAAGGTTTAGATTCCTTAACAAGTTTTTTATATTTCCATTACAAGTCCCTAACACAATATATATATATATATATTCCAAAGCCTACTTTAGGATACTATTTTAAAAGTCACTAGGGTGAAAATCTTGTGGAATCTCATCCTCAGTTTCTATAGCTTTCTTGGAAGATACCCCACCTTGACCTGCTGCACAACCGTCATCCTGTGAGTGTGGTTCGCACCTCTGAGATCAGGTGTCTGCTTTTATAGATTCCTTAGCCAGAGTTCTAAATTCTCTCTAACACTTCTCTCACTCTGTGGCAATCCAGATGCACTTTTCTGCTAATATATATATAAATTAATAGTTATCCAGTTAACAGCTTAAAACTAAGAGAAGAAGGAAGCACAATAGTAGTACTGAAAACATGCTAAGCCACAAGTACAAACATTTTGCAAGTCAGTCAAAAGATGTAAAGAATATGTCTAAATAATATGTTTTTTATTGTCCTTTATTTTTGTGTTTTCAGCAAGTCACCATAATAAGCAGACTTTAATGTTCAGTTTCCACTATAATTTATTAGCACTTGATCCCTTTATGCCAACTCTGTATCCAACACTGCCATAGTTCAATGGCTCTCATGCTGTAAGAGATTTTGATAATGCAGACAATATTTCAGTTGACCCCAGATTTATACTTTGCGTAACTTGCATTTTACACAGTTTGAAAATATTTCAGGATAACCTGCAAACTTGCAATCGCACAACACTTATATCTATGATTAATTTACAGCACAGATCACTTCCAGATTCCTCAAATCCTTAAGGAGAAGAAATGAGAAGCCTCCAAGTTGTATGTGTCATATTTTTCTCTACACGGTTGTAGTAGGGCACGTATAGTCTGTAGTGCTTGCAGAAATTTTAGTCATTTTCTTTTCTATAGTCTGAATATTTACTTGTAAAGACAAGAAAGGCTGATTGATAACTGGACAGGCTCGAAGAGAAATTCATGATCCCCATTTACTTACAGTCAGCAATGAATTGAGAGTGAGCCTTATTCCGTGATATGATTGATATCTTACCAAAAAGTGATGCACCGCATTACAGTAGATATGTATATTTACTTATTTTTTTCATTCACTTTCTAAAATGGTTACTGTTACTGCCAGAGTTTAGATGAAATATACTGAATCACAGAATCATTATGGTTGGAAAAGACCAGCTATCCAGCCTGTCCAGGTCCTTCTGTAGGGCCTTCCTACCCTCAGGCAGATGAACACCTCCCCCCAACTTGGTGCCATCTGAAAACTTAATGAGGGTGCACTCAATGCCCTCATCCAAATCATCAGTAGAGTTTTGAAACAGGACTGGCCCCAGTACTGAGCCCTTGGGACACCACTCATGACCACTCACTAGCTGGATTTAACTCCATCCACCACCTCTCTCTGGAACTGGCCCTGCAGCCAGATTTTTTACAATAAACATACAAAATATTGCCATGGAAACTTTATACTAACAAGATTCAGATTTGTCCTATAGTTCACAAAGAAGACAGCATTTCTTTTTAATTGCTGCAGCCAGTTAAAAATAACAAGTATTGCTGCTGAAGACATGCTCAAGAGCATTTAAATGAGAGCCAGCACAAAGCAGTTGTTTCCCACTCAGTTACCTTTCCACTGCTTCCATGGGCACACCTTTGCCTTCACAAGCTGCCATCAGTTCCAAATATTTACAGGTACCTGAAGCTGCACAGGGCCAACAACTCATCCCCAGATACTTTCCGTAATAGCTAAACTTTTTGCTGAAGCTCCTCAAACAAAGGCAGCCAGAGGCAAACACCCCCATGAGGAATTTTGGTCCAAGGAGCTCAAGTTTTGCAGTGCTAAGAAAAGCTGAAACCCAAATCTTGCCACACTAAGAGTCATGAAACTAATGGAGTGACACAATGTCAATGGTTTATGGGAGTTCGGCCCAGTTCCGTGACGAATGGGGTGGGGGACCCAGCCCCAGGAAAGGGAAAAGGGAAAAAAAAGGGTAGGGAGATGGGCCTGAGAGCAAAAACAGAGGCAACAATCTGAGGAGAAACAAACTACTTTACTAAATTAGATATTGGAATGCAAAATAACACACTATAATACAATATAATTACAATCTGAGCTGATAAATCCAATACAGTGAGAGAGAATGTCCAAGAATCAAGGTAGGCTTTACTCCAATACCAAATGTAAGACAGCTGGGGAGCAAGACGCTGCCAGGATGAGAGACGGGGGGAAAGAGAACAAGGTCTTGTGATCTGCGAGTTTTTATCTTTCCCTCTGACCGGAAATGGTAACAGAGGAGCAAAGTCCCCTGGGGAATGTAGCAGTCCTTCTCTTCTGAGAACCAGGTACATACACTACATGATGTTATGATGTGGAATACCAATGGCCAAAAATCATAAGACCAGGACACCCAAGCACTTCTGTCTACAATGAGCCCATAGAGGAGTGCAAAATTGAGATGGCAAGCTCCTGCGCATCAGAATAACAGACATGGGGCTTTGCAAGATCACCACATGCATTCACAAGCTTCTGCTCTCACTGAGTTTCTCCTGTTCCCTGGAAAGGCTATCTTGGTTCCTGGCCTGCTTGTTTGCTCTTCATCTGGTAATTAGCAAGAATGTGACTGATTCACCATGAATGCAAACTGGTGGGCTGCAAAGGGCTAGCAATATGAAAGCCTCTTCCCATTGCCATTCTCTTTGGTATGGGATTAAAATAATAAGTCTCTAGGACCAGTGTGTACTGACAGCCATGACAACGATTTCTGTAAATGCCAGTGAATAAAGGCAACCACCTGCAACAAGATTTGTCAGTAACAATACACACAGGTGACATCCCAGGAGTTTACTATGGCTTCATTATTTCCCAAATCTCACTGTGCTTATCAGGATGCCACCCACACAATCTGCACGAGTTCTGTTCTGAAAGCCTTCATTATGTATATCAGTCACACTGCAAAGCAGAAGTTTATATCATTTTATAAGATTTTTCTATAAGATTTCCTGAAAAAAAAAATTATTTGAAATTGAATAAGGAAATACTGTAGGAATTGTTTGGCTTGGGTTTTTTGTTTGTTTGCTTTCTTAAGTGGCATACTGGAATTATATATATTTATCCTATAGGTCTAGTAAATATTTTTGCTTTTCTGTATAGCTCTGCAAAGTGTAACGTTAGTCCTCACCCAGCTAATCTGAGACAACACTGAGAAGGAAAAGAATTCGTTAAGAATACAACCATTCACCAAGGCACATTAACACCCCAGGAGCACAGATACGACAGTAGGGAACAGACTGTGACCACCCTGGAACTGGCAGTGTTTGCTGTGTGTGCAGCAGTCAGCGGTGTGAGACCTTCATCCCACGCTGCACTGGAGTTAAGAAACTGGTGCTGCAGGCAACGGGATACAATAGCAGGTGGCTGCAGAAAACAAACAGAATTTACAAAAGCCAAAAATCACCTGCTCTTGTTCTTATCCAGTTGCAGGAAAATGGTCTGCTTTTTGTTTTAGAAGCTATCTTCACAGAACCCCAGAATCACTAAGGTTGGAAAAGACTTCTAAGATCCCCAAGTTTAACCCCAGCCCACCCCCACCGTAGCCACTGACCACGTCCCTCAGTGTCACATCTCCACGGTTCTGGAACACCCTCAGGGACAGTGACTACACCACCTCCCTGGGCAGCCTGTACCAGTACGGCACTACTCTTTCAGAGAGCAGATGCTTCCTAACGCCCTACCTGAACCTCCCTAGGCACAACATAAGGCCATTCCCTCTCATCTTATTGCCATTACCTGGGAGAAGAGGCTGACTCCCATTTGAGCACATCCTCTTGTCAGGCAGTTGTAGAATGCAATGAGGTCTCCCCTGAGCCTCCTCTGCTCCAGATTGAACCATCCCAGATCCCTCAGCTGCTCCCTGTCTTGTGCTCCAGATCCCTCACAGCCCCCTTGTCCTTCTCTGAACACGCTCCAGGACCTCAATATCTTTCTTGCATTGAGGGGCCCAACACTGAGCACAGCACTTGAGGTGCAGCCTCACCAGAGCTAAGTGCAGAGGGACAATCACCTTCTGCTCCTGCTGCCTGCACTATTTCTGATACAAGCCAGGATTCCATTGGCCTTCTTGGCCACCTGGGCACACTGCTGGCTCATGTTCAGCTGAGAGTCAGCCAATAACCCGAAATCTCTCTCTACTAACATGCATTGCTGTGTCATGTGAATGAGCCTCTTGCACAATGATTTTTCAAACCATGTAGCAGTACAAAGGCAAGCAGAGTGAAAACTGACCTTAAAAATCAGTGAACTCTTCCTTCTCAGTTTTAGATGCCCTTGTTCTCAAGCACAAGCTATTTCATGATGCAAACTTTTCATTAGAAGTGGAGATTGTAAATAGATGTTCTTTTAGCAGCCCGAATGCTGTTTCATGGAGGTATTCCAGACTGGTAAGTGTATCTCAGCACAGTACCTGGAAGAATTCTTTCTTACAGGCACAGAAAACCTGCAGGAGCTTTGCCAGGTTCCCAAGTTTATCACTGTATGCTGGACACTCAGTCATGCAGGACTTGCGGGCTTTTCTTTTTTTTAAAACAGATTTTATTCAAGGATAAGAGGTCTCTGATTTTCACACTGAGTTTTTCCCAGCAATTTCAATGTTTCATATGTATGTGACTTTGCACAGAAAGACAACATAGACAGAAAGTTTGTATACAGTATTTGAGTTTTAGTCACCAACAAGCGACGTCCGTAAATCTTGCTTCTGGAAAGAGGACTGTGACAATTCATTAGGAAAGATGGGAAGCTAGTGGTAAGGGATTAACCACTAATGAAGCAATGTCAGCAAGATGAACTCATGAAATTAAGCCATGACTTAGAAAAAGTCAGCTTTGCTGGACCTCAGCAGAAGATGAACTTTCAACACAGAGATTATCTACAGCTTGGATTGTAGTCTGACATTTTCAATAACCCTTAAACTAAAATATATAAAACGTAATAATATAGAAATTCTGACAAAAGCAGCCAAAATATTAAGTCATTAAACCATACTGATCCCATGCGACTGTCTCTTTTCCCTTGCCCCACAATCAATTATCACAATGAAGATCCTAATCTGACAACAGCAAGAATAGATCCTTATCTTTTTTATTATTATGTATTGAATTTATGATAGCAAGGACTTTCATGGAACCTCCTCCTTAGAATCAGCAGGTGCTCTTTTGTAGTCAAAGAGCCCTTCATAGGTAGACTAATGATGGGTAAAAACTAATTGTCACCCTGAAAGCAAACATCATCAACCCTTGAGTCATTTGCCTAGGGTTCTCAAAGCAACTTCCCTTACATCTGCCCTATATCACACGCACAAAATTAAGGAGAATTCAAAAAATACCTTTGATATTTTTTTCTCCTATTCACAGACCTTGTCAGGACTCAGCTTTTTCTCATTAAAACAAATCCCAAAATCTAACATTTAGTACAACCCTGGCAGTCCTCGTTCCTATGCAAAGCCATAATATCTGCCCATATCAACACAAAACAGTAAATCAAAGGTGCAGTTATAGATTTGGGAAATACAGGAAATTTTTGCACAGATAGTACCATATGGTGGACTAAAAGAAAACAGACAAATTAGAGCCTACTTCCATTGACTTGTATCTTAATCTGACTTGTATCAATATCATTCTTGCACAAACACCATCATAACTAAACTATTGCAAATAGATGTATAATGAACTGCCAGAACTTCTAATGTGCCACCAAAAAGCTGTAGAAAGGTCACTGACATCTGTTATATGCATTTGCTGTTAAACCAGGTACTCGAAACATTACACACCACTTATCACATTAATAAAAATATTCAAATTGACCATCTAGCAATCCATGTAAGAACCATGCTGCTACTGCTCATGCCACAGTTAGAAGGAAGTGATTTGTTTAAGATGACTGTGAAACAAATGTGTTTACACATTTGTTACATTACAGTATTTGGTAGCATGGTGGAAGTGGACAAGAAAAAATAAAACAAATAAACCCCCCTCCACTGTTTTCTGTTACTACTGCTCTATGAGGCATGAACATTCCTGACCTTAGAGTGCCAAGAAATGCTCAATGTGGCATCAAGAAAAGACCTTTGGCACCTGTAATCCAGAACAAGTGACTGCTGCAGCACTGTTTGTGAATGATGAGCTTCACCCCTCCCATAGGCAAGGAGCAGAGCTCCACACTGCTCACAGCCAGCCCAGGGCAAAGCTCTCAGAAGAAAGAACGAGCAGAGGCTGATACAGATCAAGAGAGAATGCAATAGAGTTCAGCTAAAAGCTGCTGACAGCTCATGGTCTCACCATGACATCACCCTGCACACCTGGCCAGGGAAGCAGCTGCCCCAGTGCTCCAGGCTCGGGAGCTCTGCATGAGTCGTCACCTGGCTCCTGCAGCACAGTAAAGCCAACTCCTCCCATTTACCAGGCCCTTATTACTCCAAATGTTCATTTGTATGAAACTTGCAGGCTGCCACAGGTTATCCACGTTTCTAAACACATTATGATCCTGCTGACTTCATTTCAAACTATCCATACTCGTGGTTTATTTCAGCTTATTCCATAAAGCCTGAAGAACTGAGTTCTTAAAGGGCCTCAGAGTAATAACAGAAAAGTTATTGAAGTTCAGTAATAAAAGCATAAACCTTTTCTTCTTGAACAACAAGTTGCCATATTTCCTACTACTTCTCAATAAATAGCACTCAATACCTCATGGACACAATTCTAAAGAAGCCAAGTTTTGACTACACCACTCATCTTTTCAGTTCTTATCAGCTCACACTACCAGGAAGATGCACTCTTTCCATCTGCAGGGAAATTCTGTTCAATGTGCTTTAATTTCCTGTAAACCTGTTAGGCAAGACAAGATGCATTTTTGCTGCATTCAGGGGTATCATTTGATGGAGCAGCAGCTAAGAACCTGTGGGGTCGAACCCAAAGCTTGACAAACAATAACCACTAGTTACTTAACCCATATAACTGCAAAATAATAGAAACTTAAAAGATTAGAAATTAGCATATAAAATCCTTCAATTCCAAAGCATTAAGTTAAATCACAATACACCAAGACACTTCGCAGCAGCCTTGGGGCAGCAGAACCCTGCAGATTCTATGATTCTACCTTGTGGCTTGTTAGAGATCTTCACTTAGCGACACAGTAATCCTCTCTGATGGATGGTTATGCAAGGAACAAACACAATAACTAAAATTACAGTCATGTGTGATGTCATGTACATGTGGAATAAATGGCAGGACAAGAACATTGGTGCAGAAAGACAGACATTGTCCAAAATCACAGGAAAGAAACTACACAGACGTCGCATTGTTTATGGAGAGTAATTGTAATGCTTCACATAATCCTTGGGAAGGGATGTAGACACAAACACAAACTCAGGAAATGTTGAAGAGGGTAATGCCATAGTTACTATAAATTACTAAGATAAAAGAGAAGGCAGGGAAATTTTAAGAAAAAGAAACATAAGCAGTCCAAGAGCCAGGAAAGAGGAAAAGGCTTCTGGAAAATTCAGTACCAATAAATAGAAGGAACTGGTAACAGTCAGCATGGAAAGAAGGAGCTTGCATGGAAATTCATGACAGTACACCACAGCCAACCATTTCCAAGTGGACAAGAGGCTGAATGCAAAGTAAAGCACTGTACACCCAAATGTGGTTTAGGCCTTAACCATATCCTTTATTCTGACACTTCTCACAGGTGCTGGTATCCGTGCTCCATCCCACTCAGCAATTTCTGCAGACTTCTCAGGCTGCCAGTCCCTAAAAGGATCCACTTCATCCAGCTCGGGGAAGAAAAGGAGCAATGCTACTGACAGCAGGAATCAGAAGCTTCGTGAACAACAGCACCAAAAGGCTGCCAGGCATTAGAACAGATACAGCTGGGCTGAACCAGCATGATTAGATGGAACACAGTATGTTACTGAAAGGTCAGTGAGTATTATTTCTCACACAATGTGCCTCCTGATTCAGTGGCGCGGTGCTCAGATCTAAATTTTGTTTTGTCAGTGACAGCAGGATGCTGTTTTGCCTGGTGAGAGGGGTGAGTTGTCTCAGGTTTGTGAATCAGGACCTCAGAGGCTTTCCACTGACCCCACGAAACCCTTCTCGTGACATACAACGTCGGTATCACTGTTGCCTTGTCAACAACATGCACCCAGTGTGTGGAAGCACCGTCTCTCTGCACAACACCAGTGGATGGCAGCAGAGAACCAGAGAATGAAAAGGCCAATTATTTAAGCACACTTCCAGTAACTTCCTAGTCCTGTGTGAGGTCTATCAGAGGGATCTGGAAATTAATTATTGTCCCTTTTGACCTAATAGTGTGAAAGAGTGGCACTGCACGGGGCTGGGTCTCCCATGACTGCTCGTGGCACCACATTGGGTTTGGGGAGCCTCTCTGGGGGGCTTCACTCTCAGCTCTCCGCCTTTTCCCAGTGGAACTGCTGCTCTGGTTTATGCATCCGAGGAGCAATGGAGGAGGAAAGCAGCGCACGAGACAGCGACCCTTATAAAAATGGTTTGTGCTTTAGATTTCTATGTAAAAATAAACATGTACATTTATTGTAAGCAGAAGATATTGGGGTCTGAGGAAAATGATCTGTGTGCCCAAGAAGGCCAACGCTATCTGGGGCGCATTAAAACGAGCGCGGCCAGCAGACTGAGGGAGGTAACTCTTGCCCCTCTACTCTGCCCTGGTGAGGCCACATTTAGAACAGCGTGCCCAATCGTCCGTTCCCGGCCATCCCCGCCCCCGGCAGCCCGGCCCGGTCGGCCCTGTGACGGGGCGGGGCCGCCACCTCCCCTTCGGCAGCGGGCGGCAGCCGTGCGGCTCCGCGGCTATGGGGCTGTGTCTGCCCTGCATGGGGGGAGCCGTCAAGGACGTGGTGGAGACGCCCGACCCGGTGAGTGCGGCGGTGGCGGCGGGAGCGGAGCGGGCCACCCGCGGCGAGATGGAGGCCGTGCCCGGCGCTCCTCCCGCCCGAGGCCTGTGGGGCGGCCGCTTCCAGCCGGGAGGGCTGTGCGGGGGAAAGCCGTGCAAAAACCGGGGTACGGACCGGGTTAGGATAGCGTTTCACCGTCTTTCACGTTTCCCTTAGGAAATTAAAAGAAGACAGCTCGCAGAAGCTGCTGAGAAGAGGCAGATGGAGGTAACTGCGCCTGATACAACGCTGTTCCTTCAGAATACGTTTAGGTGACAGTTGTACAGGAAAAGCAGCTGAGGCTTGTGCCCCATCAGGCATGGGTTGTGGGCGTTGTCCTTAAATACGTACTTATTGCTGATAATTTCACCTCCATTCTATTATATGCAAAGATACATTATTGAAATGATACACTCAAATTAAAATTGGCCGTTAGTGATGAGGACCACATTGATCTTGTGACACTGCAGATCCCTTCTGTAGAATCTCCGACTTCTGGTTTTGTTTCAGGCTACTTAGTGAAAGCATTCCACCTATAATCTTAAACCCCAGAACTCAGTTTGGGGCTTTTGGTGGTTTTCTTTTTTTGAGAGTGCTTGACATACACTACTGAGAAGTACATAAAAAACAATGTCCTCTTGGAGTCATAGAATGGTTTATGTTATGACCTTAAAGACCATCCAGTTACTACCCCTGCCATGGGCTAGTTGCCACCCACTCGCTCAGGCTGCCCAGAGCCTCATCCAACCTAGCCTTGAGCACCCAGGAATGGGGCACCCACAGCTCTCTGGGCAGCCTGTGCCAGGGCCTCACTGCCTGAAGTGAAGAATTTCTTCCTAACAGCTAACCTGAACCTCTCCTCTCTCATCTAGCTCTTACACTGCTGAAATGGTTTCCCTGGAGGAAGTTGCAGTGAAGCAACTTGGGTTACAGATAGCTTTGAAGTTTTGTACTAGCTATTAGGCTAACTAAAGAAAATGCAAGAAAACAGAAGTATGTGCAGTTACTTTCCATAAGAAGAAAAAGAGATACATTTCTACCAGGAGTTTTCGGGACTTACAGAGCATTTTAGGCCCTGAGTGTTGAGTAATAGGGATAGCTTGCTTGCCACCCAATTCAGTTATCCAGTATGAGAGGCAAAGTATTTTGTCAGATGTTGTCTCTGCATAAGACTTTCCTGCACATGCTTCTTAACTGCTCTTCATTCATCACAACATAGTGTGATGTTTTCTTCCTTCTGGTTTCCTGTAGAGAGCGTAAGTTCCTAACTCACCTGTAAGGCCAGGTACCTAAAGGCTAGAAATCACAGGACGTAATCAAGTTAGTATTTGTTGGTAAGATTTACTCATTGCAAATTATGCTCATTGTAAGTGCCTTGAATTGTGGGTGATAGCATTTGTTTTCCATTGGTAGATTTAAGGTTTTCTACGTGGCTCATGCCATAGTATCAGGACCCTGAACTTAACTGAAAATCAGTTTTAAGAATATTTTCTCTGTTGTTTTACAGCATTAACTATTTTTCATATATATCCGGTATTCCTGCCATCTAGTCTAGGACTTTGTTAGACCATCACCATGAGGGTGCAGAGCAGACAATCGACAGCAGTTTTCTCACATATGTGCTTCTGCAGATTATAGCACTGCTGCCCACAAGACCTCTGACGTGGGACCTATCACACAGGCTGGTTTTCCCACATCATGATTTAAAAGTTGGATTTCTTAGAGCCTGAGCTAGCGCTACTAGCATGTTTGTTTTTCTGTGCACATAAAATCCCCACCAATTTCTGCAGTAGCAATATGGAGCCTGCAGCTTTTTCCATCCACTTATTGAGCGTTGGAACAGAAACTGTCATTATTTCCACTGTACGTATCCTCTCTTTAGACAGCCATTTGACAGGAGGAGGTGAGAGAAACAAAGGAATGATGAAACAGGAAAACGTCTTGGAAGTTCCTTCTACCTGCCTGTCTCTTCCCAGTTAGTTCTGTTCTGGGCAAAAATAGGCCCAGGCACTGGAAAAACTAAAAACCAAAAAGTCTGTGGGGCTTTTGGGAAAGAAATTGTGGCTTTGTTTCTTCAGGCACGCAAACTAGGTACACTTAATTATGTTTACCTGGATATATTAACAGGAAACAAGAACTCCTTCTTATAACTACAGGAAGGACAGCATTCCATAGAAAGATACCCAGAAAGGGCTGGTTTTACTGTTTCAGTCATTTCATGCAAAACAGAGTTCACAAAATGCTGTTACCAAGACTTGCAGTTTGGCTTCTATCCAGAAGCAACTAACAACTAACTGGCTTTATGCAAATGTGTTTTCTCCCAGGCTTCCTCTCGAGGCATTAAGAACACTTATTCTGTAGAGCAAAAGAAGAAGAAACAGGAAGAAATAGAAAAAAGAATGGCAGCTTCAGGTTCTGGAGGAGAAGGAGGCCTCAGAGTAAGTTTGAATATGAAACAATTTAATGCACTTATCTGAGGAAAATCAAGATGGAATAACCTGAGGAAAAACCAAGAGGAGGAAAAATGGAATAGGAATGGAAGCATGTGTCATTATCACACTGTATGCTCAAGATTTCATTTCTGGGGCATGCTGGCAGCAAGGATGGCAGGGAGCTTTGCTTTTCTACTTTCTCCCATCTTCTACACTTATACTGCATCCAAATCTCTGCTGTTTCATGATACTCTCAACACTGGGGACTTCCTCCCTGACCTGTACTCAGCAACCCTTTTCAGTACCAGTTTAAACTTTTTGTTTTTCCTCAAACTTTACAGAAAATTGTTGAACTAAGGGCAATAGCTTTGGGTTTTGCTTGTGTATTTCTCTTCCTAAAAAAACCCCAACATACCACATTGGCATATGTCCTGATGAATTTTACTGCTGCTATTACTACAACTTCTGTACAGTAAACTTGGAAGGCAAACTGGAAATTGAACTGAGAATTAGAAGCTCTCTGGGGCAGTAGATGTAACCAGTTCTTGCAACACAGGCTTTGTAAGCTTTCATCTCTTCCCCTTGCTGCTATACATGAGAGCATTCATATTAATGAAGCTCTGATCATGGAGTTTTGTGTCTGCTATTAGTGAGCATTGTGGCCATGTCTTTCAGGGTATAACCTGTATTAGGCTGAGGAGTTTATTGTCTTTGTGCAACTGTGTGGTGTGGGTTTTTTTTTTCCCTTCCTACAAACCTGTGGTTCACTTTCTTGTTTTTGTCTGTAGTGGCAGGTTGGATAAAGAAGCATGACTTCAGGAGATGAGATTGATGTTTACTGCCAAGAACTTGCCAGTTTCTGCAGCTGAGTGGCACTTACTCATCACATGGCTTTTTGCTGTTTGCATAAGAAGAGTCAGCAGTACTTTGCCATTGTTGGAGGGCAGATGTGCAAATGTGTTCTAAGAAAGTGAAGAATTCAAGCCTCTGAACAACTAAGTTTTGGCCAATTTTTGTTCTGTGTGCATGTTCTGCTTCCCTGTCAAGGGAGTGAGATGGATTTTCTCACATAGAAGTGACCTTTACCTGTAGTCAGTCTGTGTGTGTATTAGATGGTCAGTTGGTACATGTATGTCTGTGTACAACCAACTTAGGCACAGTTCAGGTGCCCCTGCATATACATGTATTTCCTTTGGGTTTCCTAATTACTTCAGAACTGCTTAAGGATTTAACACTCCATAACAGGCCCTTAGAAACTGAAGCTTTTTGTGACACTACCTAAAAAAATAAAATATCTTTATAAACCTTATATGCTTATAGCAAGAAAGCTGTTTTACTGTGAGTCTGACAGTCGTTCTCCTCACTTGTATATGTGAATTCCTTTTGAGTATGTAGGTGTTTATAATGAATACTGGAACGTGAACACTAAATGTAAAATACTGTTGATGATTTGTTCTATTTTGAACACAAGAGGGCAGTACTGCACTTCAGAGAATTCTGAAAGACAAAATAAAAGACCAGTTACGTCATCTCTTGGATGGCTCATTTACTGAAATTTCTGTGCTATCTGGGTGGGTTTGTTACAGTGCAATCACATTTGCCAGATGCCTCGAGCTCTGTTGCTTTTCTTCTGTGTCTAGCAATGTCTGTAATTCCATTTCCTCGTGTGAAACTGCCTTTGATTATTTGGAGCTGCCTAAACTGTGGTATAGCCAGACTTCCACACCAGTGACCTCAAGCCACTGCTTTGATAGGTGAGCAAAGCTCGTTGCAGCATGATCAACACGAAGAACCTAGTGCCTGTGTTCCCTGGAGAGCATCACATCTGCCTCAGTACGTCACTGACCCCATTTTTGACCTAGTTGAGGCTGCAAAGGCTTTTTTTTTCCCCCTTTCTTTTTTGAGCTACATACTCTTACCTCCCCAAATAATGTCTCATGCTGTCTTAGGAACACAGTCGTGACCTAGTGAGCTCCTGGCTTAGCCTTCGTCATTAAGTTGAGAAAGGAGGTCTTGCAATATTAATACAATAGCAGTGGGGCTAAAAGGTTGTGCCCTTGGCAGCTGAACAACTTTAGCTCCTTTGATTATTGGCACTTGTTCATATAACTGTATTAAAAAAATAATAAAATGACTACGATCAATTAAGACTAATGAAAATGCATCAAAATGTAATCAAATATAAAACATAGGTTTGAAATGGGAATTTCGTAGAATTAGCTAGGTTGGAAAAGACCTACAAGATAATCCAGTCCAACCGTGCACCTACCACCAATAACCCCACTAAACCATGTCTCTCAACGCTATATCTAAACGTTTCTTGAACACCTCCGGGGATGGTGACTCAACCACCTCCCTGGGCAGCCCATT
>NC_034414.1:4545864-4560657 GCF_002078875.1 Numida meleagris | reverse complement strand
GCTTTCAACATCCTCAGCATTCACATTCAGCTGAGTTACACAGAGATCAAGAAGCCAAGAATCACTGTGAAGCACCCTTCCTCTCAGATATTTTCCAGTGCTAGGACAAGACTGCATCTTCTCGTTACTAGCTCTTCTACCAGGCAACTATTTCATGGTTACAACAGGCCATTCCTCACTCAGAGGACAAGACAGAAATTGCAGATCTTTCCTGTTGATCCTTTGCTATTCAGTTCAGTCTCTAAAAAATCTGGGCTAGATACCTTAATACCATACATTGGGAACAAAGAAACTTCAGCGTTACTCACAATAGTTAAGTAATGAAACTTGTTTTCCTCCACAAACACTTCTGTCCTCATCACTGTAGCAGACAACAAGGGCCACGCTGCCTTGAACAAGATTTGACTTTGTAAATTGAGTTTCAGGCTCTTACCTCCTCAGAGCAAACTGATTCACAATAAAGTCTATAACTCCTATGTTGCTATAAGGTCCAATACATCAAGAAAAAGCCATTTATATAATTAATACACACTTACCTTCTGAATAAGATATTCCCAGCACCTGTTGGCAGAACTAGTTAATTTACTGTGATGGTCAGTTGGTTGCTTTTACTGCTGCTCCCACTTTAACTTCCTCCTCTGCTCACCACAGCCATCCCAGGTGCATCTAATGCAGCAAGCCCCACCTGCAATCATCTCAGTCAGGTCAGGTCGTAACGAGCAATGCTTTAAAAAGTTCTGTAAGATATTTATGATCTCCCATTCTGCCACTGATTAAGTCAAAGTGTTAAGTGAAGAACTGTTCTCATGTGAGTTTGAGTTCACAGAAAATTATTTTGATAGCTGAAGTCGAATGGCATGTGTTAGTTCTTTTTTCTTTTTAATTTAGAATCTTAGTTTGGATTTACCAAGATTATTTGTTGAAGCTTAATACTGAAATAAATCTAAGTACACTTTTTTTGTGTATAACTGCAAGTGTCTGCTCCTAATCTATCAACATGTAAATATCTTCAAATGTTTTGAAAAAAAAAAAACAGTAAAGTAAGCTTAATCTTGGATGATGAAAACAGAACAATTTATGTTTGAAAGAGTAACCACCATTCCAAAGTAAACATCTGACACTTTCTCAAGTGTTTTGTTTTTCTTCTCTCTTCATTTGCAAACAGATCTTTCCACATATATTAAAAATGTGATTTCTTTCTTTTTCAGCTGTGCTTCCTTGGTTTCTTTTTCTAACTAATTTCGCTTATGATCTATTTCCCATTCTTGTAAGGGCTAAATACATTGCTTCTATATAGATGTGCTCTTCCTATGGCCTTTCAAAGGACTGGCTGAGTATATATTTACTTTTCCTACAAAATGGCTTAAAATGAAGGCTGTGATGCTTCTTTCTGAAGACACGTTTGGAGTTATGTACTGCTGCTTAATGTACAGTTGTGTGCTGTTTGTATTCAGCAGGTATTTGTAGGCAGTAAGGTGAGGTGGTTCTACTAAGCATGGTAAAACATGCTGATTTCAGTAAGGCATCCAGCTTGAAAGAGGAAGGTCTTGAAACTGTCTTGCTCTAGTCAATAGAAATGTTGCCTTTAATTTAAAAGAACACAGCAGCACATCCTTTCATGTATACAATGCATTTGTATGTGTTCCAGTTCAACGTAAAAAGCAAAATACAGATTTTTTACAACTGACACTTTAAAAGGTGACTTCCAGAACACTTAATCCTTTTCTTTCCTGCAAAGAAAAAACATTTTTCAACAAAATCCAGGCATTTTCTGTGTTACCTGTAAAAAGTGAATGCTTGCACCATTCTCTCTTTCATTTCTTATGAGGTGAGCAAGCAGTTCTGCATTATACGCATTCAGTCAGTAGCAGCAGAGCACAGGAGTACAGATTACAAATACCAAAAAATGTATGAGTAGTTTTAAAAAGTTTATTTCATTTGTAATGAAATGAGTTCTGCTCAAATTTACACAGTCAGTGAAATAATCCTATAAGATGATTTTTCTAGGAAGTTATAAGGCATACAAATTACCAAATATAAACAAAGAAGAGTAGCCAAAATTATGAACTAAGCCCCGGTATGCCTTTAGCTATTTTAGAGGTGTGTGAATGATATACAAGAATGTGAATCGCTCAACTGACGGGGTAATGAATAGTTTATATTTGGCATGACCAACAGAATTACAAATCAGGGGAAGGAAAAGCTCAGATTCAAGAATAGTGCAGTGTTTTGTGACAAAGGATGGACTTGCATCTTCTGAACCCCCTTGGGTAGAAAGCTGTGCATCCTTTACAGCTTCCCTTCAAGGCCTGCAGCGCAGCATGCTGCTCGTACTAGCTAGCACTATCGTCTGGGAGAGGAAGGGGCAACCTCTTGGCTTCCTCCCCTTTCTATATGGGGCAACTTTGTCAGGAACAGGAAGGATCTACACGCACATCTAGCACTAAGTATTGTCTTCAGCTTTAAAGAGTACAAGGGTCGTGGCTCCTTTTTCTTGGGCTTTTTTCTTTTTTAAGTAATCACTTTGGGAATTTGTTTGGCATGCAACGAGTCTCTTCA
The DNA here is from genome assembly GCF_002078875.1 of Numida meleagris. NCBI lineage: Eukaryota > Metazoa > Chordata > Aves > Galliformes > Numididae > Numida > Numida meleagris. The sequence goes on along the minus strand of NC_034414.1, from coordinate 4,558,098 downwards.
TACTCTGTTGGTTTAAAAAAATATCTTGCAACCCATAAAAAATAGTCAATTCTGATTTCAAGAGGCATTACCAAATAATTCCCACCAATACTTCTTTCCACCTGCATAGATATATTTTCTGACTAACCTAACAGTGAAGGATTCAATGTCATAAGATTTTCATACAAATATATTGTATTATGTATTTTCTTCCATTAACAAGATCCACTCCTTTATGTAACTCTACGTATACATTCACGTATTAAAGAGTAATAATTTGGCTAAAAATATATGTCTATTTCTTATCAGATTGTAGTAATTAGCCTAGCAAGGGTAATTTGCTATAAAAGATACAGTACTAGAAATAAATAGTTCTACAATTCAGAGATCTTCAAAATGGGTTGCCATTTCCAGTCTGTCTTAAGTTTTCTGAAGTCCTTTTAAAGCATGAACTAAATTTACTACACTTGAGAAAATAATTTGGACCTACGTATATAGAGTCCCAATTGCATGAGAAGCTTCTTTCACTTAATCTCCTTCTTGGTTTTGTAATGGGCAGAAACAACCAGATAGTTGTCTGGATTAATGTCCCTGAGAGTTGGAGACTTGCTCTGGACTGGAGAAGTTTTCCCATCCACTCGTGAGATCTGCAGCATTCGGCATGGGTCGTGTTTCAGTAAGTAACCTGCAAAAGTCTCCCATCCTCCTCCAACACGGACCATCACATGCTTGTTGTGCAGCATCTGAAATGACATAAGAAAGGAAAACAAGAGTCTTCAAGTTGAGCCAGTCAGTGTTATTTTTCCTAATGGAAAAAGCTCCGCTTTCTCTAAAGACACAGACTTATGCTTGTAGTCTGCTTTACAATAGGAAAAGAAATAGTAGAACGTTTGTCATTCAAATTTCAGAACTATGAGCATTTTGAAGAAATGTTAAGAAAGTGAAATAGTATTTAAAACTAAAGATTTTCCTATCTGACGTAAACACGTCTCCACGTTTTTCAAGTCATATGACGCTGTGATCCTGTTCTTCATGTGCTTAGCTTAAACATGGCAGGTAGGGAACAGGGGTGTTCTTCAAATGTGTTGGTGAAGATACCATTTTAGAGGTCTAGAAGCTGGCTTTTCATTACAGGATGGATGCAAAGAATCATTTAGCGACAGCACAAGAAATTAAGCATTCCCCTTGTAAAAACACCACCCCTAGACAACGTGCCCTTAACGCAGCCCGGACAATGGCATTTGGATTTATGACTGCAAAGGATGTGAGCACTGCATGCCCACAGCTCCCAGGAGGGCTAATAGTATCTGCAGTTCTGAGATGTACGCTGCACATGAACCTTTTGTAACATAGCACAACTCAGATCAGTGCACACAGCACAGATGACAAAACAAAAAAATAAAACCAATAATCTCTAATTAAACAAAAATGGATAACAGAAGGCAAGAATGTAACTGTTCAAAACAAAACATAAGAACGCCTCACCTCAGCCTAAAAATATGCTGTAGACATAAGTATATCCTTAATTTCAAGCCTTCATTTTGAATTTAAAACAGTATGATTGGCCTTCAGCAGTATGAGATTTGAGTCATGTCTTTAGTCTGGACAATATATCATGAAAGAAGCAAATGTTTTTTACATTAAATTGAAAACTGCTGTTCAAACATTGACAAAGCCTTGAGACAACTGCTTACAGAATTTTATTTAGCAGCTTTATCCTCTTTGAATGCTTAAAAAATACATTTGGAGAAATACCCCCCCCCAAAACTTTTGAAGAAAATGCATTTTAAACACAACTTCAATCCACTACAACATCTGACACTGCAGTGGGAGTGAGTGAGGTGCTGCTGAATTTCAGCTTCCCCATATTGTCAGAGAGGGGTTCACGTTCCGAAAGAAGTTAGAATCTGGACTTATGATTGAGAGTTACGAATGGAAAGTTAGTAAAAATTATATTTGGTTCAATTTCCCTTAGGGATTGCTGCACAGACAAATAAAACCTGCTGCTGGTATGTTATTTCCTGATTCTCAGCTTAAAGGTACATCTTCTATCTTGCTCCTCTTTTTTAAAAATAATATTATTACAGTAGGAAATTCCTTGAATGCTTGTTTTCTGTAGAGACTGGATTTTTCTGCATCCTATACAGTCATTATTTCTGCTGTGCTGTGCCACAAAAGCACCATTTTAGTCCTATAGACGTATTTTGGTGTCAGTAACACCAGCACAAATTCAGAATAATTCTGCTAACTTCAAAGTTGCTCCGGATTCACAGACGCATAAAAGAATTCTCTTATATGTAAAAGTCATTTATACATATATATATATATAAAAGCACTTTCCACTCCAACACACTTCAGCTGAGGATGAAACTTTTGTCTGCGATTTTATAATCCACATCATTCAGTTTTTCCATTGAATGAGATCTCTGAGAAAGAAGAGACTGCATACCATAACAATGATTTTTATTAGTTGGTTATCAATGTCAATAAATTTATGACACTCATGAATTTTCCCACTGCTCCGCAGCCAATTAAAACTGAGAAAACCTTTCCTGTGAAATAAAATCCAACACATGTTTGTGGCTGCTGTGAATCTTCATTATCTGTTATGTGTGAAGCAAGGCTGCCACTGAAGCTGTTCTCTATACAATCCATGTTTCAGCTGAAACAGTGGAATCTTGGGAGAGGCAACCATCTGAGAAAACATTATCAAATAATAGCAGCACAGAGGGAGAAATTATGGATTGTTTTGCTATGCATTTAAGGGTATTCCAAGAGGTTATATCCACAATATTCAATAGAAGCTAGGTAAAAAAAAAAAAAGCTGTCATTACGTAGGACTCCAGCATCAAAGTGAGATATTGTTTGAGCTGGTCTGTTTATCATATAAATGAATTCAGAGAGCTTTGTGGCTTATTAAAGAGAAATTAGGCTGTATGTAAAGATACTAAGCTTGTGTAAATGAGCATAGTTCTACTGAATTGAAAAAAAATCCACTGTGTTTTACAGGAACCAAAAATCTGCCTCAATGTTGTTATTCTTCAGATTATATTACAATTTTCTTTCAGAATATTTCAGGGAGAAGAGGGGAATTGGAGGAATTGCATGTGGTAAATCCCAGCCAAGTCCTGCAAAAGCCAACGGAAAGAATCCTACTGGCTTTAATGGAACCAGGGCTGGGCTCTGCAAGCCAAACTCAACAACCTAAAGCAAATCATGGTCTGGAGGCAGTCAGCGTGACTTTAGGCCAGCTTCAGAAATGATGTAGGTTACATACTGTGAGTATGTGGATTGTAAAATCCAAAGGCATCTGGCAAAATAACACAATGCATCACACCTGTGGCTGCACAAAGAGAATTTTGCACTCCCAAAGTAAGAGGCTAATGAGATTGGGAAAGGTAAGAACTGGATACATTTCAATTAAGTTTTACTGAATATGAGCCACTGAGATGCATTGTCATCTGTAGATGTAACTCTCACTGCTTGTATCTTAGCACTTAGGGGGCCTTTTTTTCAGAGTTATTCAGAACTACGTAATTAAACAAACTTCTAAATGAGTACATTTTCACAGTGACCCCAGAGGCATTGCAGGCCAGAAATAAGAAGATCACAGTGTTGGTAAGGTTTAGTCACACTGCTTTGTCAGAACCCAGCAAGCTAGAAGATCTCACTGCCACTACCTGGCAGGCTTCAAACCCAGTGGTAAGCCCAAGAGTCACACTGCACACCTTTACCACATGCTCAGATTCCAACATTTTTTGCGGCAAATGCTGCTGATACTATTTAGGAATCACTTTGCTGCTACTTGTCTGTACCACTGATATTAGTGATCTACCCTCCTCTCTAGGCCAAAGAGTGACTTTCTCAGATCTCAGCATTAGTCACTATGTTTAGTGACGTGCAGGCCTGCAAACCATAGATTAGCATTACTTAATAGTAATGTTCAGCAACCTTGTATTTCCATGATCACTGATAGTATCAAACTGCCAGTGTGCTAATTTCCAGTACGTGTCTGTACAGTGAAAACAGAGGCATTTACACCACCTCTTCTAAATACATTTGAACGAGGAAATGAATTTTCAGAACTTTGCAGGTAATTGTTGCTCTATGCTGTTTTCCTAATTCCCCAAGGATTCAGTGACCTGAAAATGCCATCAAGAACATCTAACAGTCTCCTAATTGTTGCAAGACACATAATTACAGATGTTAAAAGTACCTAGTTAGCAGAGATTATGAAACCTAATCTCTTGAGCTCATCATAAAATTTAGACCAAAATCATGAAATTCCATCAGATTTAAGAGCTAGTTAGGTTAGATTTAGATACATTTCTATTTTTAAAAATTTCCAGCCATTGCAACATCCATTTCATAAGAGATGTTACCACTATTGCCTACGTAGAGTTCACTCTTATGGACAAAAGGGGTCATGGGAGCAATTCCCAAGAGTATGTGGAAGAAAAAGAGCTCCCTGCAGCTGTTATTATTATTGGCTTTCATTCTCCTTTTGTCATTGGACTTGTGCGTATGAATGTCTTCGCAGAGAAAAGCATGAGTCTGACAGAACATAAGGGTGATTTTAGATGCTTAAGACCTCACTTATGTGCCTAAGTGCACAACTAAGGAATTTGAACCTCTGCTCTGCAAATCTGGAGAAGCGCAAATTACGGAGCCAGTTCCAAGTATTAATTATTCATCCACACCAAAGTAACCTTAGAGCATATTAACGTGCATTTTGGTAGACAAATGTATCTCAGTCCCTTCCAACCTGAATTATCCTATGATCAGATTATAGAAAGAAATGTCCCTACTTAAAAACATGAAGAATACACCCCTCAAAACCCAGTTTTGTTTTGTGTCCTCCCTCATTAGGTCACCTCTTATTCAGCCCCCTCTTAACATAGGATTATAAAAAGCTATTTTAGATGATTTCTATTACTTTTATAAGTTTGAAGTGATGTGACATCTATTGCTCCAGTCATTACAAATGGTTTTGTTTAGGGACCTCTGAGTTTTTGTTGTAGTTCTAAAACCCCCGTAAGTGAGCTCGTGCTTCCCCTCTCCGCAGACACGATAATGACATGGAAAATAGCTTGTGGAATTAACATTTCTCTCTCATTTTCAGGGATTTGTATGTATTAAATCACAGTAAGTGAATCTCACTCAGATGGAAAAAGGATTACAAAAAAAGCTCAACTTGAAACAAACATGTCAAGTGTTGATGGTAATTGCTTGTCACAATATTTCTAGCTGTGCTAGAGTTGGGTTTTAATAACTACCATCCCTTATGAGTTACAAAATAAATTGATTTTCACGATATCAAATCCACTAAGGGGTATCCACTCTGTTTAGTGAAACCATCTCTTACACTGTGTTGTATATACAAAGACTGCAATGGAATGATACTTTAGAAATGATTTATAAGCTTCATTGGCTCATGTCTATGTTTTTTAAACAAATCAAATGTAAACATTTCTGCTTTTATAATAAATATTTCTGGTGAAAAATAAGCCAGAGTGGAAGCATTCTTTAAAATCCCTAAATCTCCATTTTGGGGCAAAGTAACCATTATTGTTTTATGTCTAGTGATATTTCTCACTGAGGAAGGAGCTCAGTTTTCATGTAGAACCTATAAAGTTCCCAGCTGCTTGAGCACCTCCACACTTCTACGTGTCAAGTGACTGACAGACAGGTGTAGGGAGCAAAAGAAGTATTGACTTAAATAGGTGATAGAAAAATTGCATCAGTGTAGTTCCAGCTGGAATGATTTTCAGTGGCAGCTGATACACTGAGTCCTGATAGGAGAGGCAGCCATGAAGGCTTGCACCAGTAGAGCCTTCTAAGGCTCCTACTGTAATTTCATTACAGTAAATATTGACCAAGCCTTACAGTAAACAAGGATCAGAAAAGGCTTCCATAATCCACTGAGCTATTTTTACAAAGTTTGTTCCAGATCCGAAGATTGAACAGTGTTTGTCTAAGCAAAAACTAAAAGAATGTGTAAATACTCAAAAGGCAACTTAAACATGCTGTCTGAAACAGAAAATGGCAAATGAAAGTATCTGCTTTCTTTCTTTTTCTTCAAAATGTGGCTGTATCATTGCTCAGTCAAAACTTCCCAGAGAGGACTACTGACCTCTCTCTGAAGACAGGACTTGCATTCAGGAGGCCAGCTACAGGCCAGACAGTCATTTTAAGCTTATCCTTACCTCTTTACATTTTACAGTCTATTAAAGGAAGCTTTCTGCAAAACAAAGATGAATACTAATTTAAATATAATCTCCTAACCAAGAACTGTTAATTAATTAGAGTGCTAAAGATAGAAGAAAGAATGATAGTGGTGCAATAGATAATGCATATAAGAACATCTACCTTTCACTATATGGCAGCATTATTGACCTGGTGCCCAAAGACATAACAATCACATAATAAAGAAGAATAAGGATTTAGGGCACAATGACATATTTTGGTACCATTTGCCACAGTTAATTCTAAACTGCTTCAGATAAACAGAACCATTTATTAATTAATAGTGATTTATTCTTCAGCAGTAAGAGTGAGACGAGTATTAATTTTGTCCTCTGTCACAGACTCTGTTGTACTTATAAAGAAGACTCAGTCTTTAAAACAAAGCCATATATATTCAACTAAATTAAGAGGTAATCAGAATCCATAAACTTTAGTGCAGAATCAACAGATACATTTAACAGTCACTCATCTAACAAGGGAAAAATTGTAAATTTTGAGTTTCCAATGACTTGTCTTTCCTACACAGATGTTTGTCATTTTTACATAGTTATGCCTCAAAAATAATGTGGAAATGCTTCAGGACTTGTGAAGTGAAAGCAGCTTATGGTATTATTGTAAAACAAAATGTTGTGTACTATAATTGGTTAATATAATATAGTATTATTGCAGTATAGTATAAAATGTGTGTTACCTATTATTTCACAATTACAGAATCACAGAGGTTGGAAAAGATCTCAAGAGATCATTGAGTCCAACCCCCTGCTAAAGCAAGTTCCCCACAGCAGGTCACACAGGTAGGCATCTGGTTGGGCCTTGAATATCTCCATAGAAGGAGACTCCACAGCCTCTATGGGCAGCCTGTTCCAGTGCTCTGTCACCATAAAGAAGTTATTCCGCATGTCAGTACGGAACTCCCTGTGTTCAAGTTTTAGGCCATTACTCCTTATCCTATCACTACGCACCACCAAGAAGAGCCTGGCCTCATCCATTTGTCCCCCACCTCCCTTTAGATGTTTATAAACTTTGGTCGGATCCCCTCAGTCTTCTTTTCTGCAGGCTGAACAGACCCAGGTTTCTCAGCCTTTCCTCATACGGGAGATGCTCCAGGCCCTTTTATCATCTTTGTGGTCCTCCACTGAACTCCTTCTAGGAGTCTTTCTTGAATAGGGGACCCCTGAACTGGACACAGTAATCTAAATGTGACCTCATCAGGACAGAATAGAAGAGGAGGATCACCTCCCTCAACCTGCTGGCCACACTCTTTTTAATGAACCCCAGGATACCATTGGCCTACTTGGCCACAAGGGAACACTGATGGCTCATGGCCAACCTGTCATCCACCAGGACACTCAATAATAAACCATCTGTCTTCTTTTTTGTGACCTTACTGAAAAGATCAGAGTTTGGCTAGCCAGAACAATTATTTACATGTCTATTTCTCAAAATGATCCTTCCAGCTTAGGCCTTTGCCAGTTTGACTGAGGAAGTTTTGGAAGCTAGAGTTGAATCAATTTTTTTCAATGCTGTGTAGTAAAGGGGGCAATTACAAGTATTAAATTATTTAACTGTCTTGTTTATGTTTCCTCCCTTGCTCACAGAATTTTCTGTGATAACTGAAGTTGACTTAAGATTGTTCCACCACTACATGACAATGAAAGTGGAAAAGGGAAACATGTTGAAACCTGATGCCACAGCCAGAAGGCTCACTAACAATACCTGGAGCATAATGCTTGCAATCTGCACAATACTTAAGTACTGATATTAAAATGATCCATGTGAGATATGTAAGTAAAGTCCTGGCCTCCTAGCAGATTAACTACCATATGCACAAAAAGGTCTCAAGGGAAACATAACTAAGTTGAATAAAACTGAATAAAAACCAGTTACACAACATTTTCATTAAGTGACTAATCCAGTTCCTACTGAAGGCAATAGGAATTTATCCAGTTCTTCAAGATGTACTTCAGGCCATGTTTTTCTGAAATCTACATCTGACTCTCTTGCTAAATTAAGTGACTTTTTTTTTCTTTTCTGAAAAAGCCTTAAGGATAAGGAATTTAAAAAATTCCACAATATCCTCTGTTAATTACAGCCACTCCTTACAAAGCAGCCATGTCATTCCCCTATTCATCTCACAAACATTTGTTGTGAGATGAATAACATCAGCTTTTTTACTTCACTAAACCACAGGGGTGAGATTTCTCTTCTTTGAGAATACAAAGTGGATTACTTTCATCTCACTCATCCTCAGTTAATTGACAGTCATTTCACTTTTATGGTGATTTCTCTTTTTTCTAGGCCGACATTATTGTCCATTCATCAACTGTTCATTGGGCAACTGTCTCCACTGGCCAAAAATGAAACAAAACGAAACCCCACAAAACACAAAAAACCCCTCTTTCTTTCCATAAAAAAATAAAATACTTTAAAAAACCAACAAGCACAAGTAAAGCTGCCCTGAAATGAGAACACCTCTACCTGCTGGGACTCCTTTTCTTTTCAAACCTTTTTTATTCCATTTACAAGTTCCTGCAGAAGGATCCTGGGGACCTCATTTGAGATTTCCACCTGACAACATTTCATTTGATTTTTCCAATACTTCCCCAAGTTGTTAAACTAACTTATCAGTAAAACCTGTTTCTTTTTATCACTTGTGAAACACTGCTATAGGACGTCACATTTTCATCACAGGGCTGGTGATTCAGCTGGGAGCTGAAGACATCTGTATGCTGTAGAATCACCAGAAGTGTCTGGTGATTCGGCTGAAATCAGTCTGCAGAAGCTCTGTATGTCAGCATACCTTGTAGGTATGACCTGTATTACCTGGTCACCTGCTGAAGAAATCGAAAACATGCTAACGCTGCTTAAGTGACATGAATCATATGCAACTGTAAATTCGTTATCCTCATCAAATGAGCACAATTGGGTTAGACACCCAATACTAAATAGAAAGATTTAATAAAGCACGTATTCCTAGAGCCTTCTACTAGTGGAAATATATATATGGAAAAGTTCAGTTGGCTTCTTATTTGCAAACCGAATAGCAAAGGATCAACAGGAAAGATCTGCAATTTCTGTCTTGTCCTCTGAGTGAGGAATGGCCTGTTGTAACCATGAAATAGTTGCCTGGTAGAAGAGCTAGTAACGAGAAGATGCAGTCTTGTCCTAGCACTGGAAAATATCTGAGAGGAAGGGTGCTTCACAGTGATTCTTGGCTTCTTGATCTCTGTGTAACTCAGCTGAATGTGAATGCTGAGGATGTTGAAAGCCACATGCAGCCAGGCTGCTATGAGCTGCAGCAGAGAGCCTCTTCTCAAGGGCTGAGCTGGGTCATAGAAAAAGCAATGTGGGAGCACTTGTTAGACAAGTAACAGTGCTAAGGCTCAAGATGGTTAATTAGTGTAAGGTGGCTTTTAAAAGCTATTGTTGTACAATATCAAATAAGCATCATAATTCTGGAGGCAACTCAGAAATACTTGGGAAATGCTAATTGTAACACATGTTACCAGGTAGTACAGGGGGTTCCTTATGTCACCTTGGTGCTCACGTGCTACTGCAGTTTTGCTTCCAAGCAGCGTTATCTACATAACTGAATGGGGATAGTATTTTTCCTTTTCTTTATTTTAGCAATAATTGTGCCTTCATTTGCATTACTACCTTGGTTTGTTGTTTTCTTTTTTTTTAATGACAATTCAGAGATGGTATATAAAATCCATGGTAACCAGCTTGAGGGCTGTTGGTGGGGATGAGCAAAATAGAGAGGCATGAATGTATGTGTGTGGGAAGGCAGAGCAGGCTTCTTATAACTCAAGACCCGATGCTGAATTCATTACATGTGTTCATTTTAGATCAGGGAGATGAGCTGTTTGCCATGCCACCGTGTTACAGAAGCATCTCCTACAGATGCTTACAAGGGTTTGGTTCCTTTGGGGCTTGCATTTCCTACTGCCTTGCTGCCTGCTGATGTACAGTACCTGCCAGGGAAGGAAGTACTGTGGGAATAAATCTGACATCCAGAACCAGGCCTCTTTATGAACAAGGACGTATCTGCTTCTTACTGAGGGGAAGTGGAAAGAAGCAGTACTTTTTTCAGAGGCAATTCTGAGCTGCAAAATCTTTAAGTACCAGGTCTGCTTAATCTGAGGCAATTCAGACCTTTATTCCCACCTTCCAGAAAAGCTGCCAAGCAAAGAGCCAGAAGCAAGCTAACTGTCTTTGCTGGACTAAGAGCCAGCTGCCTAGTGGAGCAGGTGTTCAGCTGGCAAGGTTATCTTTTAACCAACTGTAGAGAACCTTTACTGTTCCAGGTGACAGTACCTGGCACAGAACAGGCTTGCCTTGGGCTACCGAGCAAGGATGGGCAGCACAACTCAAGCACACTGCTGCACACCGGACATACCTCCTCTTTTAACAGCATGGAAGGCACCCAGGAGTCATAAATTACTTTGCTAAGCTACCTCATTGGTTTACAAGAAAGTCTACATGACAGTAATTCAAGTATAGACTCCTTCTGTTAGGTCAGTTTGCTAACTGTCCCTTCTAGTTTTGGGTGAGCAGTAAGATGGGGAGTGGAAAATAGAATGTACTGGTTTGAAATGGCCCTCGTGACAAAGCTCAGTGCTAAGTGCCACCTAAATATCTCAGTAGTATGCCCGCTGCTACAGATGTTGGATTGTTTCATTACGGAAACATGGTGGGATCGCTCCCATGACTGGAGTGCTGCAATGGATGGCTACAAGTTCTTCAGAAAGGATAGGCAAGGAAGGAGGAGTGGTGGTGTGGCTCTCTATGTTAGAGACTGTTTTGATGTTATTGAGCTTGCAACTGGGGAAGACAACATTGAATCTCTATGGATTAGGATCAAAGGAAAGGCTGACAAGGCAGACATCCTGGTGGGGGTCTGTTATAGACCACCTAACCAGGATGAAGAGACAGATGAGGCATTCTATGAACAGCTGGCTGAAGTTGCACAGTTGCCAGCCCTTGTCCTCATGGGGGACTTCAACTTCCCTGATATATGCTGGAAATACAACACGGCGCAGAAGAAGCAGTCTAGAAGGTTTCTAGAGTGTATGGAAGATAACTTCCTTCTGCAGCTGGTGAGAGAACCTACCAGGGGAGGTGCCCTGCTAGACCTGCTGTTTACAAACAGGGAAGGTATGGTGGGAGATGTGGAATTTGGAGGCTGCCTTGGACAGAGTAACCATGAAATGGTAGAGTTCTCAATTCTTGGTGGAACCAGGAGAGAGGACAGCAAAACTGCTACCTTGGACTTCCAGAGGGCAGACTTTGAATTGTTCAGGAGACTGGTAGGGAGGGTCCCTTGGGATTTGGTCCTGGAGGGTAAAGGGGTCCAGGAAGGCTGGTTGCTCCTCAAGAAGGAAGTCCTGAAGGTGCAGGAACAGGCTGTTCCCCTGAGCCGCAAGATGAGCCGGCGGGGAAGGAGACTGGCGTGGATGAACAGGGAGCTTTTCCTGAGGCTCCAGGAGAAAAAGAGAATCTACCTCCTGTGGAAGAAGGGACAGGCAACTTGGAAAGAGTACAAAGCGGTTGTTAGGATGTGCAGGGAGAAAATTAGAAAGGCAAAGGCCCAGGTTGAACTAAGCTTGGCTGCTGGGATTAAAGGGAACAAGAAACTCTTTTACAAATATATTAACAGTAAGAGGAGGACCAAGGAGAATCTCCATTCTTTACTGGACGCAGCTGGGAATGTGGCCACTGAGGACAGTGAAAAGGCTGAGGTTCTCAATGCCTTTTTTGTCTCTCTTTAAAAGCCAGACCAGTTGTTCTCAGAGCACTCTACTCTCTGACGTGGAAGTCTTGGATGGGGAGTGAAACAAACCCCCCATGATTCAGGAGGAAACGGTCAGAGACCTACTACTCCACCTGGACTGCCACAAGTCCATGGGGCCAGATGAGATCCACCCGAGAGTACTGAGGGAGCTGGCGGAAGAGATAGCCAAGCCACTTTCCATCATTTATCGGCATTCCTGGTCAACTGGAGAGGTC
>NC_034414.1:4358925-4544849 GCF_002078875.1 Numida meleagris | reverse complement strand
GACGAAGCTGGTGAGGGGTCTGGAGCACAGGCCTTATGAGGAGCAGCTGAGGGAGCTGGGATTGTTCAGCCTGGAGAAGAGGAGGCTCAGGGGGGACCTTATCACTCTCTATAACTACCTGAAGGGAGGTTGTAGTGAGCTGGGGGTCAGCCTCTTCTCTCTTGTAACTAGTGACAGGCCGAGGGGGAATGGCTTCAAGTTGCGCCAGGGGAGATTTAGGCTGGACATTAGGAAATCCTACTTTTCTGAAAGAGTGGTCAGGCGCTGGAATGGGCTGCCCAGGGAGGTGGTTGAGTCACCATCCCCGGAGGTGTTCAAGAAACGTTTAGATATAGCGTTGAGAGACATGGTTTAGTGGGGTTATTGGTGGTAGGTGCACGGTTGGACTGGATTATCTTGTAGGTCTTTTCCAACCTAGCTAATTCTATGATTCTATGATAATAAACTGGAGAGTTTTAAAGGCCTGAAAGAAGCCAGGAAAAAAAACTGAGCCCAGAGATACAGGGTGTTTAGGAAGGTGGAATTAATAGGATGCTTTGTGACTAAAGACTTATGTATCCTGAAAGAAATAGTACAAGGTAGCTACGACCTCCACTTACAGTGGTCACATAATGGCATGTTTGCACTGGTGTCAGGCATGACACGCTAGAGTTTTCCATTTGATATTTCAGCAAAAGATCATGCTAGAAAAGCATACAGACTCCTAAAATTGGTGAGAGCAATTACTGAAAGCAATGTACCTGTATATCTAGGTCTAACAGCACACCTGGGTAACAACAAAGATCAGCAATTGTGGATTTATCGGTAGTACAGTAACAGCAGTCTAGTGACAGAATGGGAAGGCCGGAAACGGAGTCCCAGGTTGTGGGGATTACTGTGCTGATAACAGACAGGTGATTCAGAAACAGCCTCTGAAACCATCAAGACAGCATTAATTAAGAGCTTTTCCTTTCAGGAGAAAGAAGTTATTTTTGACAGGCATTAAGCAAGTAAGCAAGAGTCAAGGAGCATAATGAAAACTGTGCTAATGTGAGACAGGCTACTAAAAGATAGAGAGGGAGATCTCAGGGTAACTGACAGCAATTATTTAAATAACTGAATGACAATGTAATGACTCATAGGACAACCTGGAAGAGTGACTTACAGCACTGTACCATAAATTACAGGATCTGGCATAGAGATGATTTTTGGCTGACATGCAGTCATTTGAAGAAACAGTAGAAACTGTGGAGCAAGATCAAGAGAACTGCACGTGATACCTGGCATCAGGACCTTGACATGCACACACACAAAGATATACATGGAAGTTGAAGTAAGGGGGGATGGGATAAGAAAGAAAAGAGATCTACTTGTGTGGTGAAATGAATGGAAAGATTTCATTAGGCCTAAGACTGATTCTTGAAGAGGTTCAGTCTTGATACAGTAGCATTTTCCACGTCATTATACCACAAAAAAAATATTCAAACCCAAGAAATCACATCTTTCCTTCTGCAAAAGAACAATCGAGTGAGGAAACTGGAATTTCTCCTCTTTATGTTGTGGAAATGCAGCCTCCTCCTTCTATCTGCCCTTGCCAAGCGGTTAAGTCAATATGTTTGGTACAATGACACAAAACACTAATGCATGTGGATAGAAATAATGAAAAAAGTTGCCTATTCTACTGGATATGCTCTGGATTGAATGTATACATAGGAAGCCAGTCTTGTTTAAAAAGTCCTAGGCTGCAACAGAACAGGAGTTTAGCCAGCTTTCATACACCTGAAATCCAGGAATTGGCTTAAAGGCTGAAACTAGCCGAAACCAAAAATACATCTTAGTATGTATACTGATACAGGTAACACGAGGGTTTGGACATTTGGGATTCTCACTCTTGATTAAACTTTCCGTCTTATCTTACTTTTAGTTTCTGTCTGACACAATTTCATAGAATTTGGGAATAATAAAGCGTATGGTGTCTAATTAACACTAGACCTTGACTGCTGTTCGAAAAAAGTATCCTGCGTAGGTGAGCATTTGTGTGCGAGAAATGACTCAGATGCAGACAGAAGTAAACACACTTGTTTATTCATTAAGAGACAAGTGAGTTTCTGACAAGTGGAGGCTTTTATTTCTTGGACAAGTAGGAATAATGTCATGGAAAATTAATTAAATACAGTAGTCATATTTAGAATGGCATTCGGAGGTGAAGAGATTGTTTAATTCCAAGGCACTACACCTGGTTGACTTTGGGGGCAACAAGGGTAACATTTTCTTTTTGTTTCCCCTCCAAATATTCACTTGGGGGCCAACCACAAAGCAGATCAATTTCCTATCAACTGAAATGTGGGACATTTAAAAGAATCCTAATTGTTTCTAGCTAAAGCATTGACTCTCAGCAACTGTTTTATGCAACATGAGAGAGAAGAGTTGATGCGGCAAATATTAAATATGGAAAAAAATCAAGCAGATTTTATGAGGTCAGGTGAAAAAAGTACGAACTGGAAAATGCTGTCTCTGGATGAAGATATGGAAAACCAAACGTACTAAGATCAAATAATGGGGGAATGGAAGACAGTCTTTCAGAAAAAAAAAGCTCACATTTTGAAAGCATAAGTATGGAGCTGCTTGAATTAATCAATTAATGAATGATTAAAAACAAGAAATTGCCTTTACTCTTAGCTTTGAATTAAAAAAAAAAATCCTCTTAACTGTAGATAGCTGACGTTTCTGTTCTTTTTGTGCTATGTAGATAGCTTAGCATTTAGAGCCTTGCAAAGTCTCTCTTGAAAATGAATAGCAAAGGGGACAATTTGTTCTCACTTCTTAAAGCTAACTAAATTCTCACTCTCCAAAGAATACCACATACATATACTGGAGCAGTGAGATACTGCTCAGAAGGAGCTTCTGATAAGGAATAAAAATATGAGCAGTGCACGAATTTAAAACAGATAGCTCTGCAAACACAAAAGGAATTAATTTTACCCAAGCTATTAAGATTCTCCCAATTTACATTCCATTCAGTACATTAAGTCATTGACACAGTGTATTCATGCACAGAGTGATGATCAGTTTAGTCTTATCCACTGAACTCAGTGAATCTAGTATTTCATCACGCAAATGCGTGTGGGTTGCATGTGAACACGCTTGTGTTATAGCTTTGCAGAAGTACATGAAAATGTTCTTTTGAACCCTCAAGTATCATCTGTTTTCTAGCTATTCAAGACTCATTCTGTCTCTCAATTTCTGAATAACAACCTCGAAAAAAAAAAGTAAAAAAATTTCCTGCAACCTAATAACAAATCCACCTTCTTCTGTAGAATTCTTCCCCATGCCTGTCCATGGAAATTGAGTGCATATGGTAAGTGACGCAAACATGTTACAAATCTAGCAGATTTATTAGAATTATCACATGCATCCCACTGCTGCAAGCTTTACATTACCCTAACTCTGCTTGTAATGTCTGACATTTCCAATTGCTTCAAACAGCTACGAATGTATGCAAGATTAATGCAGAAGCTGAATCTGAAATCTTTGATTTGATTCCTTCCTTGGGCACCCTTATCCTCAGGGTGCAGATCCAGCAGTAACCTTCCTGTAGTTGTGATCTTTCTAATACTTGTCGTAAAAGTGACTGTAAGCTTTTTTTTTCCCCCAAAAAACTCTACTTTTCTCATTGGACAAGACAGATCTAACTGTCAGAAGGCCACTCTTACCTGTACAGACAGCATTCAGAAGCGATATTGCAGCAGGAGCATGCACTAAGTACTGAATAACACCCAAGTGGAAGGTGGTTTCCACATGTGTGGAGGAAACAGACAGAAGGGAACATTTGTTTTAAGTCATTTACTTCACTTAGAGCATGAAAATCAGGCCTGCTATAGTGATTAGAAAGTCCTTGAGCAGAAAAACATTTCAGTAAAAAAAAAAAAAAGCAGTTAACTGTATTTTGTACTGAAATAAAGCTTTCAGTATCTGTAATTATATTTTTCCTATCATGCAGAGATACTGACAGAATTCATGAACACAACCAGCTCAAAGCCAGGAGGTAAAACCTGTTACCTTACCTCAAACAATGCGAGTTTGATCTGCATTTCACAGAGACCTCAGTTTGCTAGAGAGTGTTCTAAACCACCAGCATCTAGAGACAGTCCACGCAGCTTCCCCGAGCACTAGTCTCCCTCTGTTTGCATGTCTGGATTTTCTTCCAGTTGAAACCATATGGTGTTGAGAAATGATATGCCCATCTTTCACCTCCTATTGAAATCAAGATGCTGGCAGCCCCCTTAGGGGTAGAAATCATGATCCATAACTTTAAAATCATGTTTAAGGTTACTAAGTAACATTCAAAATTAATTTCAATTGAGATAAGTATGGCAATGTCCTCAAGTTGGCCATTAGTATTTCAGTTTAATGTGTTAAGCCTAAAAAATCCAAGCCACAAACCCCAGCATTAAAGTGAAATCCCAACAACTAGTGCTTTTAAATATTTTCTCTTGGTGACTTTCTGAGCTTCTACAGACCTCGCATGCAAGTGGGTCAGGAGAGCATGGATCAAGGACTGGGTACATGACTCGCCACTATACAAGTGTGTATAGCTGACCTCCATGACCTTGAGAAATTAAGTCCACAAACACATGGATTTCTCTCTTACTGCATATCCATTTATTTTGTCTAATCTGGTCATCTGAAAAGTTAAACAGAATCAGCTTTTGGTATGATTTTTTACAATGCCCAGCAGTTTTTTCAGTGGCTAGCATGACAGACCTGGTTTTGATTAGGTCCTGCAGACTCCACTGCAGAATAAAATGAGAACATGCAGTGTTAATGAAATTTTGATACAGCGTTGCATCAAACTCTTATACTACCAACAAAAGTTTTGCCAAGATATTACCACACTTTCCTAACCTTTAAAAGAATATGTTTAACAACAACTTATTCAGAAGCCTCAAATTTCATGTTTTTTTTTCTTTTACAGTTAGATCTGATCCGAACCATCTTATATTCTTCCCTTTTTCAATGGAAGAGCTACTTTTCATAGCTGTGCATCCCATGCAACAAATATAATGTTACTTTAAATAGAAAATTTTGTTGCCTGGCATAGGAAAAAGCCACGCACAAAGTGAAGTCACTTGCAGGACAGCATCTTACTCATCCACAATATTTAAAGCCTAGTCAGCAATGGGGAAGTACAATTGCATCAGCTATCACTTACACAAAGAAAAGGATGATGACTAAGTATGAGATCTGTTCATTAGTGAGTCTCTCAAAGGCATCACTCTTACGTATTTCTGAGGAATAAGTAAGAAATGAGATGCCTCCAGCCATCACGATACAATTCAGCTGTGTAGCAAGGCCTATTAAAAAAAGCAAGCACACCCACACATTAGGTTTGCAGTTATAGAGAAATTCACAAGGAGGCAGACAAACACTGTCATCATTTAACAGCACGACAAAAAAGAACAGAAAAGGACGTTCAGGACAAGTGAAGATCTCACAGAAGATACTTAGAACTGTTCAACTTGCTTGTATAATGAAAACCACAGGAAACTAAAAGTAAAATAAATAGAATGACATATTTTATCTTAGCAAACTGCTATTTGCAAAGAACTTAATATTAGACGCTGTAATGTCTAATGTCAACACTGTAGTGTATAGAGTCAACAATGTCTGCTGCTGCCTTTAGAGTGCCTCCGCATCACATCCAGTCTGTACTGTATTGAGGTGATGTTGCCTTTGATATTTACATAGGAAGTTATTATATCATTTCCTTGTAAAGCAGCAATAACACTCAAAAAAGCAATAACAAAATAATTAAATTATTATTTTATTATTATTATATTTATATTATTATATTATTATTATATTTAATATTATTATTAAATTATTATAAATAATAATTATTATAAAATAATTAAATTAGTTAATTAAATTAGTTAATTATTAAAATAATTAAATTAGTGCTTTTTGCACTAATAAGATTTGCATTTCCCTTTCAGGAAGGTCTCAGAATATAAACTTTCAGGTGTGGAAGTTGTATTATTTTATGAAAAAAAATCAATTATATCTTTATTGGTCAGAATTTTTAACTCTTCATGGCATTACCTTCAGGAATGGTAGAGAACTGATGTGCCCAGTGCAACTCATAGGAGAAAGTAATATACAACAGCTATTACACTGTTTCATTTCCTCAAATTTAAGTGAGAGATGTAGATTTTATTATAAGCTCTAAGACACACTTCCCACATAACCTCTAGCAAATAAGTACCTTTCAGTTCTATGCTTCAGGTCTCTAGGCTTGATGTAACAACATTTTTTTTCCCCTTTTTTTCCTGTGTACTTGATTGCAAGCTATTCAAAGATAGAATATCTGAATATATAGAGATAAAATGTTTCCATCAGAACATAGGGTTTCTAATGACTGCTGTAAACTGGCCAGAGGAGAGCAATAGTTGAAATCAAAAGCAGTTTTAAGATTTGTAGATAATGTGTGCATTATCCTCTTTAACTGAATGCTTTCAGATTAAACTGGACTATGTCTGCTGTTATCTAGTGGCCTATATTTGCCCCAAGATGCAGCAATTATAGGGCAAAATTTCTATGTACGCTAAACCCCTGTCTCACCATGACAGTTACTTATAATAAATAAATAATCTCCCTCCTCAAAACAACAAAACATAATGCTTTACAAATATGATGTTTATATGAAATTTAATTATAGTGAGAAGTCGAAAACTGGGGAAGCCCCAGCCACTGGCCTGGGGAGATCATGTGTCAACAAACAGAAATGATTCAAGAAGAGCTGTAATATGCCTACAACCCACTTATTCCTGTGCCAAAGAACTAATGTTCATTTGAAAAGCTTTTAAGAGCAATGCAATATGTCACACAGAAATAAAGCCATTTGTCCTTGGTTGCTTAGTGATCCTAAAATAGAGATGCAAAGAAATTCATGGGGCCTTTATTCGGACTAATTCAAAAGGTTACATATAATTTTCTAGTCCTATAATTAAATACTCTTAACAATATAGTCTGTTAGAAGGAAACTATTCCTTCATACTCCATTTTATGAAAAAGACTCATTAAAATGTAGCTACATTGAGGATATTGCTTTCAAAATCTCTTCTAAAGGCAACAAGAATGAGTAAACATGACCAGGGTACATTTATCATGTTTAAGAGCGAGTCACATTTCAATTATTTAACCCATCCATTCTGTCTCCATCTTTCCTCTACAGGCTATTTTTTCCTTCACTTTCCACAATTCTAGGGAAGGCTGTTCCCTTTGTTAGAAGCAAGAAAAATTGAAAGCTTCCATAGAAAGGAACAAGTACAGAAATACAGAAGGATGCAAGCCTTCTTTCTATGAGTGCCACTGGCAATCCAGCGTTCTAAAAGGACAAGGAGAAGAAAATTGTTATTTATTCTTGCCACAGTCTTCTCGCACTCTCAGGCCAGAATATTCCTTATACAGATGCAACATCGTCTTACCACCAGTGCAGTAGGGATAATTGCTTAACATTTACACTGAGGTGTAAGACTATGTTAATACTTGTGGAGTACTTGGCATGCAGCTAAGCTAACTCTCACCGTAAAAGTAACGTGGTTCATCTGTGCAAAAATCTTAGTGGCATAATCTCTCTCTCTCTCGAGATAGATAAATAATATCCAATATATTGAAATAGATCCTCTATTCTGACTCTGTTCCAAAAAGCTCTGGATTGTGAAGAGAAAGCTTGGCCTCTGATCGCTTCCCCCCATAGTGTTGCATAGCAGGAACTGTTATCCCATCTCCTCCTACTCACACTCTCTCTCACGGGAACATTTCCACCACCTCCTTCCTCTGATGAGTCGCAGGAGAGCACCACATGGCATTAAGCACCTCATATTGACTAATTACCATAAAGAACTTTGCGTTCTCTGGACTCCAGACTGATTGCATTCCTGCCTCATCCAATGTATGCCACTCATATAAAGAAACCTACACAGAAGAAAAAAACAGTGAACAGAACACTTAAAAATGGAAATAGACTTTTTTTGCCTTTAAATTTCCCAAGTTATATCTCTACAGCTCCCTTCAGTCAGGTGTCCTTTTCCTCTTTTGAAAACATGTCCCCTGAAATTCATCAACCGTTTAGGCAGAGCACAGTAAGTTAAAAAAAAATGTGCTGACCAGTATTTAAGATTAAAGATCATAATAGGCAGATATTTCCTCTTTTATTTGTCATGTTGCTAGTGATCAGATATATTTAACAGTATTTAATTATACCAAATATCAGTGTAATCTACACTCATACTCATGAAGAGTTGAGGGCAACACCAAAATTATGAAGCTAGTCACAGATGTGCCAAATCACGATGCAGACTTGTGGAAACTGCTTCCTACCTCCATTCCCTGTTTTTTAAATCAATGGAGCTGCATGAACAACCAAGAGAATTACATTTGGAAAATATCTAGAGGCAGATTGTTTTATCAGATCTTGCTTGAATTTAAGCTGGAGGGTTTTTTTTGTTTTTTTTTTTTTTTTTAAATGAACGATCCTGAAATAGGCTTGTTTATCTCTATGGGCTTAATTAAAACACATTCTAATTTATACCGCAGTAAACTAGGGTAGAACTAGAGTAGCGTAATTTTTGAAAATGTTTATATTTAGGCTTAATTTCCTTCAAATAGTACAACGCATCCTCTCAAAGTTTTCAAAGTGATGTAATGGTGAGTCTATGGGGTATGATGTTACAATGTTGGAATGAAATTGCATCTGTTCAAACCTATGAAAGCAACATTGTAAGTAGTGGCCCAAAGCTATACTAACCTGTAAAAAAAAAAAAAAAAAAAAAAAAAAAAAGTGAAAACAGTCTTAATGGAATAAACAACTTTGAATAAAATTAAGATATTGCAGACCAGAAGTGACTTATCTGAGATTGAATCACCAGTCTTGACTATAGATGCCAAGCCAAATTCAATCAAGTGCAGTCTCTAGTATAACATCTAAATTCAAAACCACCTCAGTTCAAGTGATTATAGCTTTGCATGGAAGTCTGGTCAAAATTCAGAGAGGTCGTTATATACCATGTGCAACAGACTGGAAAATAGTACAAATGGCTGGAGAACTTTAACTTACGTGATACGTGGACAAGATTTCCTCCTGATACAAGTTGAAAGCAGGAAATCTACATCTGGCTATTCTCTCAGCTCCAAAAATCTATCATCCAAATGCAAATCAGAGGTGCATACACTGATGAGGGTAGCATGAGCACAAGTTAACGTATGACAACATGGCTCAATGATTTTTTGCTGTGACCGGCTTTTCTTGCTCCAACTCTTTCATTTCTTTCTAGGATCTGATTAGCACTCACGGTAATCTTGATTCCAAGCTCCAAAGCGTTTGAATTAAAAATGAGTTTACAGTGCTGTAGAAAAATGAAGGAGCTGCATTTCAGCTTGCAGAAGTTATTAATTTTACATACTGAAGTTGAGTATTTCATTTCACACACAACTACTTTGTCAATTATTATGCCTACCTTTGGACCTGCTTATACCAGCACTCCATCTGTAACCTCACCCTATCTCTCCAACAATACTGAGCCTAACTGCACATACAATAATTTCAGTTCATAGGGATTTTAACAAAACTTTCTCATATTCCAGTCTGTACAAATTTGAATCAGATTTTTTTGTCTCTTAGGGATTTGTTAAAATTGACTGTTCAGCACAAAGTTAAATTAAGCTGAAATCAGTCTCATCTAGTTTGATAATATAACATTATTTCTTTAAATGGTTTTGACACGAGACAATATAGTTTATATGGATACAAAATGGACAAGGGTTGGTAAATTTGGGTGGTAAAAGAGAAAATCCTGATATTCCTCTTCTCTTCTTGCCTGCTTTGACAGCACATCTGAAATTAACGTTGTAACTAACCCTCACTTTTCCATGGGAAGAAGCCAGGAAAAACTATGGTAATACTATCACTTTTGCTTTGCAGAATTCCAAGTTTATCTTTGGAATACATGCTAGAACAGTTTACTGTACTGTATTTTCTGTTGTGCTCGTGAGTGACTGACTAGGTGCCAAGCCCTGACATCCATTCAAGTGCTGACAATGCTACCAAAAAAAAGCTACTTCCCTGGTGTAGAAGTAAAGAACTAATGGGGTCAAAGGAAGAAGTATTCAGATTAACAGCACACATTTTTCATGCAACGCACTATTCTTTGGAATATTTAATAATTTTAGTACTCTGATACCTGTCTTGACACAGGAATGAATTATCTAAATTTAGGTTTAATAATCTAGCCTAGTTTTGATAGATGCCAGCTGTAACCTGATGGGACTGAGATCTAGTCCCACAGAAATCCCCTGTTGTATATATTCTAGTACGTTGGATCTCCTCACACTCATCAGTTTTATATCTTTCCGCAAATACCAGAAAAAAGATCTTAGGTTCTGGCAACCCTCTTGGAATTGGAAAATGTACTAGCTGCCAAAAAGGTACTGATTGCTGTAACAGAGTAGCCTGGAGTTTCTAACCTTTTCCTTTTAATATATAAACTTGATTCTGATTTAGAATCTACTTTCTTGACAGAGGTGTTTTCCTCTGTGCTAATTTGCCTCTAGCTAGACTGTACTTGACTCCATCATCTTACCGTACACAAACAGCTTCAGTTACTCAGAAGAACATATATATAATTTTTTATCATTTACTCCTACTTTACTGCAGGAGATGGAACAAACATGCATAGAGGAAAAGAAACAGTTCTTCTATTGCATTGTTGTTTTTTTTTTAACTGATTACCATATTTGAAACATTCCTTCCTATCAAATTAAATAATAACCTTTAGACAGCCCTAGTATGCCACTTATTCTTCACATCTTGACATTTCACTTCCTTTGGATAAGTGTTTTTGCTTACTGTCAGCATAATAAATTACACATGTTTGTATGATTGCATGCAGGCTATATATTTATTTAATTTTAGGTGCTCAGGCAATGCTCTAGCAAAGCCTTAAAAGCCACAGAAGCATTCTTTGCTAAAATGCTTTCTCAAAGAGTCTCTCTCATTCATTGTTGCTACATATGAGCCGTGGGATGAAGAGCACTGCTTATATTCCAGGTCGTTGTCCACCAGTCCTTTCACAGAACAAATCAGTACAGAAATATGTAGAATGTAGGCACCATGACAGTTCTTCACTACTTGAAAACATACTTAAATTCTACAAATACAACTTAAACATTGAGGGTAAATTAGTCCTTCCCTTCAAATGTGTTAGTAAAAGCCAAAGTCTTTACGCCCAGATTCCTAAAATAAATACCTTGCAAATGCATGACAAGTTAGATACAATTACTAGGACCATCAACACTGTGGAATCTGGTGCATGCATGTAGCAGTAAATTCACGTTGTTCACAGTGGCACCTTATGAAAAAATCAGGTCCTACATCAAGACTGCTCTTTGTAGGAAGTCATTTTGCACATTGGCATTGGGCTGATTAATTTCTGCTGAATTCTTGTGTACAGATCTTTGTCCTCATAATGTCACTCCCCACGTACTATTTTAATGTGTGCATGTATATTCTGTAGAATAGTTTAACTAGATTTGCAGCAATGTATAACACAGTAAGTATTTCCAATTTGGTGCCAAAACTCAGAATTAATCAAATTCCCTTCTTACAATTGCAAAAGGACATACCCTCTCTTTTAATTCTCCCATGTCTAACAAATACCCAGATAAAACACATGTCCTAGAATGGCAAGACAAGCCATTAGACTAGCACTGATAATGCTAAGAACCAGCTCTCAGAATTTCTTCCCACTTAATTTTCAGCTCAAAACATTTCCTAAGGAGGTACTGTGAATTTGTAATGGCAGAGAAACATGAATGAAATTCTCTCGTGAAGATGACAGTGTAAAAAATTAAGGACTTTTACTGTTTCACACCAATTACACAACATAATTTGTCATCATCAGTATAACCTTATTTTACATGAGCCACTCTAAAAATAATACCTCCTATTTATTTCCATGGAAACTACAACAGGTACAAAGAACACAATAACACTACTTAATAGAGCAAATTCTCAGCTACAAAAGACTATTTTCCAGCATATCCATCAGCATTATCTATGCATTTTTGCCAGTGATAAACAAGAGTCTGCATGCCATGCTTGCAAGCATTCAGCAAGTGTAAATGAATGTCAGAGGAAGTCATTTTTTCCACATGAAGGAGTTTAATTCCACACCATTGCTTCATACACACTTCTGTATCAGATACCATTTTGTCAGACTGCCCCTCTGCTGCCATCTGTCTCATGGCAATAAAACATCACAGAATAGCAGAATAATGGCAGGACCATACTATTATTGCCATAAGATCAACATCCAAAGAAAACAAAAGTTTGCTGTATTTACTATTTTCTCACAGCACCAGATTCTTTTTGTTTTGCTCTTAATTTCAAAAATAAATGCAAAAAACAAGAGAGCAGAAGAGACGATCCCAAATTTCCTCTGAAGTATGCACAACATTAAAAAACACATTATTAGTTACAGAAGTATGTGCATTTGCCTTTTTCAATCAAGACATATGGGAAAACCTGCTCTCATAAATATATGACTCAATAAAATACTTCATTATTACAAGAAAATAATAAGAAAACACTGCTGGATCTATGTAAAAAACAAAGTTGTTTTCAGAAAAGGTGAAATAATGGCTCTGGGTATGTATTTTAATATAACTCTGTAACCAATTTTAACTCAGAATTCTACATTTGAAGAAGTGAGACGTTTTAGAAGCTTTATCCCCTGGCTTTTGTGGACTATGACAGACTTCAGTGTTTGTCTACCAACATATGTCTGTCATCTTAAGTTGTCATTTACTCTGTGACACCCATAATAATTAACAAACTTTTCATAATGTTCAAAGGGCAATTATTATAGTCTTCTTAATGTTCAATTATTAAAGGATTAAGACTATTTAGAAAATACCTTCTTTGAGAATTCATTCATTGATGTAAAAAACATAGAAGTGGATTTGGACTCAAAAATACTATGTCAATGCCAAGCAGAAAAACAAAAACACAGAAGAACTCAAGCTCAAAGGTTGAGAATGGTTAAGCATTTGCAATTTCAATTGATTTCAACATGAGCTGTGGAAATATAATTTTGGTCCCATGTTAACTGGGGTAGACATTTGGTGCAAATATTTCCATTTGTAAAGAGGTGAGATGTTCAAGATGCAGAGACAGTTACAGTCACAATGCAGTCTAGTCTACTGTCTGGCTGTTATCTGTGAAGAACTGAGACTACGTTTTAATATATTTGTGTATGTTGATAATAAGCTGAATTTTACATATGTTTAGCATGAGCAGCTTGAATAGGAAAACTGTCATCATGTAAGATCAAAATATATCATCAAATTTGCGTGCACATATTCTCAAAGTTTCTTTCCTTAAGTTTCTTTCATTGTAAGCAATTTTCAAACCAGTTTTCTGTTTATCTTAGTTTAATTTAGCAAATGATTTAAAATATAAAATTAAGTATTAATACTGTGCTAAATGAGCAGACAACTACATTGCAAATCCAAGTATTATTTGCTTATAACTATGTAAAATCTAAAAATCTGTTTTTATAAAGCACTGCTTTTAGTGTATCCTAACAGAATTCCTGTGCAATTGCATTTCTACACAATTCTACACAAATAAAATAGACACACTTAAATTTATCTTGACTATTTCATAGTCTTTTGCATCTAGATTGATTAACATAAATAATTCAAAAGAACATTTTGATCATGGATAAATATCTCATTTTATCCACTCTGCATCAGAAAATTTTTTGAAACCACGCAGATATAACTCAAGTATTTTTTAAGCATTTTAACATAACATCTTAAGGTGTAATCTTTGAAAATAGCATCAAATGAAAGAAATAAACCATCATCTCCAATAAAATTAAAGCAAAAAATTCCCACAAAATTAAAGCAAAAATAGCTGAAATGGACAATTTTTTTTTCAAACATTTGATATAAGAAATGGGTAATATAAAATGCCATTTAATTCTCTAAGTTGATTAGCAATTCATTTAATCAATAAGGAGTTATACATTCCTCATTTTTAAAATTCCCTGAAAGTATCAAACCTAGATTGGGCGAATCCAGCTCTCAGATTCTAAAAATAACATTCACTTTTGAAGAGAACAAACAAAAACAAACTAAACCTAGCTTTCTCATAGTCCCTCTAGTGGACATCTCAACTTCTGCTGGGGGGGGGGAAACAAGAATGGAAGACATCCTCATGGAATACACTGGTTGATAAATTCATTGAATATTCTAATTAAAATACAGTGTTTCGTATTTCACTGCTGTGAAGATGGTTTGGAAATATAGCATTTACTACTTTTCTACTGGTCAAAATTAGAATCAGCACAGAGGACAATTTCATTGCACATACGAGATAAAATTCTGCCTCTACTATTTATGGCAAAATATATTTTACAGTATCTTGCATGTTGCCACGGAGCTGTAACAGAGCTTAACTTCAAAATAAAATCATCTATTTCATAAGGATTTACGTTTATAAAATACAGTTAATACAAATAGTTTTTATGAGCAAGGCAGACTTGACCTACATCTGCAGTGCAAAATTGGAATTCTTTTTATTCACAACAGAATTATTAACATTTGTATTTTGTATACCTGAAAACTGCTCTTAAGAGACTGGCATGGCTCTTGTCCCACCAGAAGACATACACACAGTAATTGAGATTGGACAGGATGCGCAATCCTCTTAAAGCGGATCAGCTATAAGGCTTGATCAGGTTGCTCAGGGATTTAACTAACTGACTCTTAGAAACCTCCAAGGATCATAGAATCATAGAATCAGCTAGGTTGGAAAAGACCTACGAGATCATCCAGTCTAACCATCCACCTACCACCAATAACCCCACTAAACCATGACTCTCAATGCTATATCTAAATGTTTCTTGAACACCTCTGGGGATGGTGACTCAACCACCTCCCTGGGCAGCCCATTCCAGTGCCTGACCACTCTTTCAGAAAAGTAGAATTTCCTAATGTCCAGCTTAAATCTCCCCTGGCACAACTTGAGGCCATAAGAATGGTGATTACAAAACCGCTTTGGTCAACTTGTTTCCTGGCTTGACTGTCCTCACAGGAGGAAAGTTGTTACTTAAATACGAAGTGTTGATTCCAAAGCAGTGAGCTTTTGAAATCAACAGGATTTTCACTGTGAGTTAAACTTTACCATCAGCAGAATAATTTAAGCAGATACAAACGTAGATCAAGTGTAACCTGGATGCAATAAGAGGGAAAGTCAGTGATTTAACTTCAGTAAGAGAATAACAAAATAAAAGAAATAAAACTATTTTTAAGATATGATTTAACTTTCTCAAGTTATTTCAGGAATAGAAAGCTCAAAACACCTCATACTGAACATTTCAAAACACAGACTTAATTTGACAATTTTTTAACTTAACAAAAATGGTGTCTAAGTCAATTCTATTTAGAACTATCATTCTCTAGATACAAAGCCTGTTTGGAAATTCCCACGTAAGCCACAAATTCCTTAAGAACTTCACCCTAAAGCTAAAGAATGCTGCAAGAGATAATATATGTACCTTTATGCCTGAATACTAAAAGTTCAATGAAAATTCATTTCTAATGAACAGTATAGGAACTTCAGTTTACTGATGAAACTTAAGCCTCATTTATTTTTCATTTCTCTAAATGATAGCATTAGTTATGTTTATAGTGTAAAGACATAGTGTACGCAATAGATATCTTAAAGATTCAGGATGGGTTTTTTGTTTGGTTATTTTTAATTAGCATACTAGTTGTCTGAAGCTACAGTAGCTACAGGGCTACATTATTTAATTCAGCCCTTCAATCACCGTAATATATTCCTATACAAGATAGATGTGCTTGTGCTAAGTATTGTTCACATTGCAGTCATACAAAATCCTTTTCACCTCACCAAGGGAAGGCAAGAAAATTATGCAAAAAAAAAAATAAATAGAAGAAAGCAGAAAGATTGGTACTAACTTCCTTAAAAAGTGATATGAATAACTGCATCGTGGTGATGAGTGGCGTCCCCCAGGGGTCTGTCTTGGGACCAGCACTCCTCAGCATCTTTATCATTGACATAAACAGTGGGATCGAGTGCACCCTTGGCAAGTTTGCCAATTACACCAAACTGAGTGGTGCAGTTGACACAATAGAAGGGAGGGATGGCATCCAGAGGGACCTGGACAGGCCTGAAAAGTGGACCCACAAGAAACTAATGAGTTTCAACAAGGCCGAGTGCAGGGTGTTGCACTTGGATTGGGGCAACCCCAGATATGCGTACAGAGTGGGCTCCCTGAGAGCAGCCCTGCAGAGAAAGACTTGAGGGTCCTGGTGGATGAGAAGCTGGATACGAGCCAGCAGTGTGCTCTTGCAGCCTGGAAGGCCAACAGTATTCTGGACTGCGTCAACAGAGGGGTGGCAGCAGGGAGAGGGAGGTCACTGTCCTCCTCTACTCTGTTCGTGTGAGGCCCCATCTGGAGTACTGTGTACAAGCCTAGGGCCCCCAGTACAAGAAGATGTGGAGCCATTAGAACAGGTCCAGAGAAGGGCCACAAAATGCTTTGAGGGTTCAGAGCACTTCTGTTACGAAGAAAGGCTGGGGGAATTGGGCCCATTCAGTCTGCAGAGGAGAGGGCTCCAGAGAGACCTAGTTGCAGCTTTCCCGTACTTCAAAGGAGCTTAAAATCAGGAGGAAGATCAACATTTTACACAACCTGATAGTGATAAGACAAGGGAGAACTGTTTTAAACTAAAAGAAGGGAAATTTAGATTGGATGTTAGGTGGAAATTTTTCACTCAGAGGGCCAATAAGGCACTGGCACAGGGTTCCTCATAGTAGATGCCCCATCCCTGAAGTCATTCAAGAACAGGTTGGATGGGGTCCTACCCAACTTCATCTGGTGGGGAGCAACCAGCTCACAGCATAGGGTTGGAACTGGCTGATCTTTAAGATCATTTCCAACTCAAGCCATTCTATGATTCTATGATCTCCAGCCCATCAAATATTAGGCTTTCTAGTTTCGAACTGTGAACATTGACTGCTGTCTCAACATTAATGAAAATGTATTAACATCTCTTAAATTTAAAATGGACTCTTACAAAAAAATTAAGAAGCAGAAGCACAAGAAGAAACTAACTGAACAAAAAGGAAATACTTTCCCCTATTAACACTTTCAATATTAACTCATGGGTCCCAATCTATAATCTTATAATTAATCTATAATTCTTAACAATAAACTATAAATGCTTTTCCATTCTGCAAAGTAACTTTTTGTCTGTGAACTCATGGTTGAGTGAATTAGCAGTCAGCCTATGCTCTCAGGTATGCAGATGGTGATCCAGTACGTTTTATAAAAGACAGCTGAGTCAGCAGAACAGAACTGCTTCACATCTTCACAAAAAGGGAAGAAAAATAGAACAAATTACATAAATCCTCTCTTATTTCTGTATTCTCGGCATTCTAAGGAAGAAAAAAGCACTGGAACAATGAGTTCTGAGAATTTTCCTCTACCATTTCTTACACAATTAGTTTGGTAATTCATTTTACATGACTTTTTTAGTTATTTTTAAAATTATTAGTATTTTTGGTACATATTTATGTTAACTACTTTTATTAAGAAATAAAAGGAGAAAAAAGAAAAGATTCATCATGTTCAGAATTCATTATGCATTCATTCAGAGTAAGGAAGTAAGGATGAACTGTGCAAAATTGTACATGAGGGTAAAGCAGTTGAATAGGATATGGCCCATGGTAAAACAAACAGAACAAAACACTAAAGAATGGAAATGTGTCCACAGATTCAGTGCTACAACTGAGAATCAAATCCCAAGGAACAGACCAGTAACCATCTCCGTCCTTGAAGCCCAACAGTCCTGACGAAATCATGATTTGCCAGTAGTTTTGACATTTTAGAGTTCAGTGAAGGTTTTTTGTTACTGATAAATCTCTAGAGAAGGAATTTCAGTGCTAGAAAGGTAAATTACTGAGAATGTTCTAAGTAAAATGGCCTTGGAGAAGTAGGAACACTGTTAGAATCCCTGAAACAAGGAAGACGATAAATTTCAGGTAAATGGTGCTGAAAAAAACAAAACAAAACAAAACAAAACCAAAGTTCGCTAAGTAATCAATACAAATTACGTATTTGGATTGGAAAAGCAGAACAAAATGGAATTTTGAGGAATGTATGATCAACCTGCTTTCCATTTTTCCTTACTTCCAGTACTTAGCTGCTACATCATCCCTAACTGGATGGCTTGAAGTGTGCTTACATATTTATAAATGAGTACATTTTTCTCACCAGAAATGGAAAACAGAGGCGCAGAACATTGCCAGACTGTTTGTAGCCATCAGTGATCATATATACACTTATACATGTTGATAGTGGAGAAGGAGAGCTTCTGCACAGGTACTATAGCAAGCAAATAACGATTTACTGGGATTTAGACTTAGAGGGAACTATTATCAAACAAACGTTTTCTCATTATTACAAGAAAGTAATGGCAATTGAAATTAATGATTGGAAGAACAATGTAAAAAATTTTAAGAGCAATCAGAGGTCAGGAAAAATGTCAGACTTTACAGTCAGGACCGATTATGTCATTTGATCTGACTCCAATTGCACAAAAAATAATAGATTTTCATTGTGCAAGACTCACTGATTTGAATTTTGTTATTATGGGTATGAATCAGTTGGATATATTTTCATGAGAGAGACTTAGTTGTTTGTGGACAGGATACTTCCTTGTGCTTCTATCATGTACTAAACACAAGATAGCTTGAAATAAAAATTTCTGCCTATAAAATGTATCTTTTCCTAAGGTCGAACTCACATTTCATACCATAAAATTCTTTATTCATCTAAATATCTCTTGCTGCCTTCAAGAAATAAGCAGTTTTAACTCTGTGCGTCCCTTTTCCAAGTTACACTGCACAAAGGTTTGTTGCTTAAGTTTTCATATCGCATTTTTGAAGAGCACTGCAGTTCTGCTTGAAGTTGACTATACCATTCACAGGGGATCACATTCATCTGTTGGTACAGAGTGATCTACAGAAGTTAGGAAGAACTCTTCTTCCTCACTTCAACTGGCACTCATTGGATTATAAGCAAATGGCTATAATGGGTACTACATGGAACTACAACATAGAAGAAACTGTCTCAGCAGCAGTAGGGTGCCAAATAAAAACAAAATTAGAAGTCAGCTATGCATTTCTACCACATTTTCTCATAAGGAAATGTCCAAAGGATTCCAAAGAAATGCTAATAAATCTATTCACGTACACAATAAAAATATATAGAAAGAAGGGTAAAAACTTACTGTGATCCAGAAGAGTATTCCATAGTGACGTTCAAGCTAATAAAAACCAAAGACAAACGACTTCCAAAATCTACAAAAATAAACTTGTTCCCACTGAAGTTCCTGGCAAGTTTCCATTGATATCAGTGTTGTAGGAATGATCTCTAATACTGTAGATTTGTGTCTAATCTATATTACGGTTATTTTTTGGCACAATCCTACTTGGAATGCAGTAGAGTGATATGAAAAGGGTGTTTTGTTTGCAAACTTGGAAAGAAATTTGAGTTGGATTAAATTGCACAATAAAGAAGCCAGTGAAATGGAACTTGACGCTCACAATTCTGGCAGAACAACTTAGTTTATCAAAACTGAAAGATCAAAAATACTTTGATATTGTTATTTTAAATTACAATCAAAAGGAAGAAAACAGAAGTGTTAAATTCTGCCAGATTACTGGGAAGTTTGGTTAATGAAATTACCTTCTTTCAAGTCATTTAAAGCTAGTACCCTAAAATACTGCAGAATTAAAAATAAGTATTGCTGGCTATGAAACAGAAAAAGCTATTAATCCTTTATCCTACCATGTTACCTCTCAAACTATCTTTCACAAAGCCTGTATTTCTTATTCATTCTGAGCTATTACTGAATTAAATGTGATTTTTCAATTCCTACTCAGCATACTATTTAAACTTGTTCTCAACTTCATACACATGGGGCAACCTAAATCCTTATCTAAATTTGACTTCAGTGTAAATTAAGTGTAAGTTTTCAACAGAGTAACCACTCCGGTGTTTGAACTGGGAACAGATGGGAAGGAGTCCTTCTGACTTCTTTTGTTCTCACAGGTGCTAAATCCTCACTCACTTTATGAGGTCAATTTCACACCTTTAGCAAAATAGGGTTAACAGTTCTTGATAGCAAGAAGTATCATTTTATTAAGTTGTTACACAAGCACAGCACACGCGGACAGAGAAACGGAAAATGGAAAGAAGCATAATATGAATCACATTCTTTCCACAGTATCAGAAAATTGATTGGAATATTTTCTTATTGTTTGCATAAATATACATACAGAATACACAATGAGGGTCCCCGTTGAGTTTAGATAACATCTTTTTGCTAAATTCAGCCAGATACTTATGCTAGGAAATATTTACATTAAGGATTAACTATGTGGCACAGGAGTTAATATAATTCATATCAGGTATGAAATACAGCACTAAGTTTGGAAATAGGTGTTAATCAATTGAAGTAATACGACATTAATGCTTTGCTCCCCCTACTTAACAACATGTCTCAGTCTCGACTTGGCAATGCAGTGATCATTGTGCCTTTGATCT
The DNA here is from genome assembly GCF_002078875.1 of Numida meleagris. NCBI lineage: Eukaryota > Metazoa > Chordata > Aves > Galliformes > Numididae > Numida > Numida meleagris. Next base: position 4,524,165 of record NC_034414.1, on the reverse strand, counting down.
CTTTCCTGACCCATCAAGTAGTATCAGTCAATGCAAAATGGGAGAAAGGCTGATGATGCAGTTGATGTTCTTTGAAACGAAACTAGACATCACCATCTCCATTTGTTGCCATTTGCTCCTTGGTTGCCACAGATCAAAGACAGAACAAATTCCATGACCTACAATTAGAAGGATCTACCAGATGCTAATAATTCCATGAGTCAGTTAACATAACATATTTTCTTTATTCTCTGACAGTATCAGAGAAATGAGTGAGTGCTGGTTAAAAAGAAAAATATTTCCAAAGAGGGAGGTAGCAGGTAAAATAAAAATAAAACCTTTACCCTGATAAAGAGGATCTTCTCTCCAACTCTGTATCTTCCTTGCGAAAGGCGCTCCACACAGAATTTATTAGGGCATTTACAAGGTGGATCTTCAGAAATGTGTTTAACCTGGAGAAAAAAAATAATAGGTGAAACTAAGTAAATTAATGTAGAAAAACAGTCAAGAGGATATTTATCATAACACAAAAGCATTAATCTAAGTCTTCAATGCTGGTATTTTCTTTTTTTTTTGTATTACCTTTTCATTGTCAACATTTTTAATAGTTCAGTCTTGATTTTCTTTATTTTTGAAAGATATTGTTTTGTATATCATCTCTATGAAGGGAAAATAGTAAACACTTCACTCAAGCCAAAATTCTATTGAATTTCTTGAGAACTTTGCATGAATTATGAATGAAAAAACTGAACGAGAACTGAGGATTTGGCCATTCTTGCACAGATACGAATGCCACTGTAATATCATTAAAATGGGAATTAGAAGATGAAAACGTATTCAAAAGTTAAAAAGGGTTGTTTACACTTGGCCTTAGGATCACTATAGGAAGCACAATACATTAACATGCACATTAGATTGCACGTGCACATCCTTCAGGAGCTGCACCAAATTTAACCAGACTCAAAAATCAGCCATACACTTGACTTCAAATGCAAGCCATGTGAAATAGTTTTAAAAAGGTGTTAACATTATATATGCACGTGTGCTCAATTCCTAAAAACTAGATATATTAGAATGAGAATGTTGATGTTTTAAACTATTTCCTGTAATCCCAGACTGTGGTTTTTCCAATGACAAAAATGATTTTATAGCTGTGAAGAGGTAAAAACAGAGACAGTATCACAAAATCTACAGAACTTCCTCAATTTGAGTTCAGCATCAAACTTCTGTAGATGCATGCTCAGTGAATCAGTGCATTCACAGCGAATCAGTTGATCTGTCGAAGTACAGCTAACATGAAAAATGAAAGTGTCGGTGATATATTTTGCCTTCTAAAAAATGGAATAAATACAGAAGAATCTTAACTTATTTATAAAAGGTCCTACCCAGTACTGTCAGGTGGAACTTGCAAATAGTGCACTTGCACTTCAGAAAAGTTGTACAGAGAATATTATAATGTAGTCACAAATCCGCACCAAGATGCTCCTCCCCGGTGTTGCTAACTACCCTTTGATAAACCCCACCTTAGACCATTAATGCAATCAAGGGTAACTAAAGGAGCCTCAAGAGTGCTCTGCTTTATCAATGCCAAATGTGACTCCATACTTTTCTACTTCTTGTCAACTGCTTGACTTCAACCTCTCATGAAAACATGGCCTTGCAAGTTATCAGAGTCATTAACACTTAGTGAATCTTTGACTCCTCAATGATCTGAAAGTAACACACCCATCAATGCCAAGAGAGATATGGTTGAAAAACTCTCATTTGACATTTGAATTGTGTGCAGAAACAGCAATGAGAAGTGCATCATTTTTGTGCACTGGGGTTTTCTTTGATGGAATCTGACCTAGCGCATTGGTGTCAAACAATGCAAAATGCTGGAGGAACGTCCTAGAGATTTTGTCCATCTCAAATAATATTACAAAGACCTTTGGAAATCTAGATTGTAAATCAAGACCCTGTAAAAACAGTCTGAGGACTAGGAAAGAATGTTCTATGAATAGCTAAAAAATGCAAGTGTTAAATTGCTTTAGCTAAACAAGCAATAAGGTAAAGCTATGGCACTCTAAGAGATACATTGGTTAACCAGAATAAATGAACAGAAAAGATTTCTGAAGTGAAACAAAAAATTTTAGATAGAACTTTAGATAAGAGAAAGTTGTAATATGCTAAACAAACTAGGAAAACATTACAAGTTAATCAAAATATTTCTTTCTATACCAGAATGGGGAACAAAAACACTTTTGAAAACAGCTGTGGTGACCTAATTTGAAGGCTAATTATGCCTGAAGTTGTTCGATTTTGTTATCCGAATAACTTAGTTACTTTGTAGAACTGGTAAGTACTCTTAGGTTGCGAGGGGTTTTGGGGGGCATTGCCTTTCTGTGAAAGGCATTTCATTTTCAAATTACACTTAGCAATTGGACTCTACATGTATTTGACACACAAAAAGTGTTATTTGAGTAGTCCTCAGTTTGAATGTATGATCATTGCGTTATTTTAAGGTCAATTATTCCAGTGTTTCTTATGACCAAGTGGTGAGTGTTATTAAACCAACTATCTAGACAGTCAGCTACAAAAGGTATCACATCAGTGAAGCCAATGGTCTACGACGTAAATCTAGTATAAATTGCTGAGGGTACAAAAAGTACATTCCTGCATCTCTTGGAATGTAGCAGCAAGTCCTCTAAATACAATCGTAGTCCATTTTACAGTGGCCCTCTGAATGCTGCCTGATGGTCAAGGATTTCTGACGTAATATCCGACGGTAGTTATCACCTCTGGAGACAAAATGGACATTCAAAACTCAAGATGAATAGTGTGAAATATGCCTTTGTAACTGGATCTACCAGCATTCATCTCAACAAGTAAAAAGACAATGTAGACAAAGACAGGTTTAAGACTGTTTTGAACTGCATAAGCAAAATAAAGCTATATTAGACATGGAGAACGAAAGCTAACAGATTTATGTTGGTGTAAAGCAGAGGATAATGAGACCTTCACTGCTGATACTTTTATTGAGGCTTCCATTACCTTACTATCCCAAAGGACACAGAAGTATTATTGACTGGAATTTGGAAATCAAATAAAGGAGGAGAGCAAAGAATTATATCCTATTTTGTGTCTGGACTATATGAGCACTGCTGCTATTTTATGGTGTGAGTGTCTGGGGCAGTGGGGGTCAGGAATCTAGCTGAAGGAATTCCATTAGGTTTCTATCCCTACTGCTTTCTAAATTAAAGGAGGTGGTTGGAGACAACCTTCATACTTTTTCTGTTAGTACAAGACACAGTCACCACTATCCTTCTGCATGTAATTGTTGTTTTTCAATTCTGTTGAAACATAAGTGAGTGCTTTTGAAAAGTTGAGGAAGAAGTACAAAATGTAAAACCAATTTAAATGCAATTATTTGCATGAAATAATATAAAGTATTTCAATAAAATGAACGAACATTATATCCCATCTGCTTTTTCTAGCAAAAAAAGTGGCACATGGATTTTTCAAGAAGTGCTTTGTAACTCCCAGGTGGCACATCTACCTTGTAATATAGCAGTTACTATAGTAACTGCTTCTTTTTATAGAATATATTTGTACATTTCAAGTTTAACCTTTTCATGGTCTCTAAATGTGTCCTTTTAATGTGAACCCAGTAGTTTCAAATAAACCTTTCTCGAGCTTGCAACAGAGATATAAACACTACTGTATGATGCATAAATTTTAATGAAATTCAAGGCAAGAAAAAAAAAGGCAAAGTCCTTTTTTTTTTTTTTTTTTTTTTTTTTTTAAAGCCATAGGAGGAACATGCAGAAGAGTAGCATAAAAACTAGGCTGAGACAACTTCTAAGTGTTAACCATCTGTAGAAGGCTATAGGGGCCAAATCTCATAGTCCTGACACAGTCTTTTCTCAGACAAAACACCAAGTAGGAGTTGATGAATAAGTAGTCAACAGAAAAAGACAACACAGTAATAAGAAGGGAACTTGGCCTTAAACACCAAGCTAGGCTAAACTGCAGATCTCATACACAATGTTACATTTTTTCCAAGCCTCAGGCATCAATAATTGTGGTCAAAAGCAAATTAATGCTACCAGTCTGAAAATCTCTAAAATACAGTGAGATCTTAAACTGAACTCTCTCTGTTTTGCAAGTAAGCGCATACAAGAGTGCATCAGATGGGAATAGATCAGCTGAGAAGCTTTCCCCCACAACTTACAGCATCATCCAACAGCTTCCCTGTACTCTTTTTCCCAGGAGACTTTGTTGGTGAGGGTGAAGGAGATGGAAGTGGGGCTGAAAGTGTTTCCTCTTGTTCAATCTCTTTTTCCAGCTTTATTAATCCAGGAGGCTCTACCCCAAACCTTTTGGAAACATGAAACAAATTAATAGTCCTTTTTAAGTATTTAATATCTTAAAACAAAATGGTGCAGAGAATTTGAATGGTTTACATCATACAACTGCAATAGTAGATTGCTATGCACATTAGTAAACAATTAAAAATATAAGAACCATTGAAGTTATGATTCCAAGTTAATGCAATTACATGAAATGGTAGCAGTTACTTAAATTTACAGTAAATGTAGTTTGTCTGATAACATATGTTTGTTAATTACTAATTTATGAAGTACACTAGGCCTGAAATTGCTGTAATCTGTAGGATTTACTTAAGTTCAGCACATTAGCACTTCACATTTTACATTGTTATTTTTCTGTGGGCTTTCTGTTTCTTTCTTATTTTCTCTTTTTGTTTACGCTTGTTTACATGATGCCAACTGAAAAGTGATTAAAGATTGTCCAGGGCACAAGTATTCCACTGGATTTACAGACCAATAAACTGACACAGAGCCAGTATTTTTCACAAGCAACTGGAGCTTTTTTTAACCTATTTTTCACAGCCAATCTTCAGACCTTTGCTTACAGTGGCAAAATACCTGTAGCTCCAACAAAAACAAACACATGCAACTTTGGCATGGAGAACCTAAAGCACAGCTCTTAGAGACTACGGTTCTTTAAAACAATATCTGCTTTTAAAAGATTTATGGCAAATGATGAAGTCAACATCTCAGAGCAAGCAGCAGAGCTCAGACAGATGTCAGGAGTCCAAAAGCCCATCTTATTTTCCTAAACACTGATAATTCTCCTCTGCTTTTTTCTTTGCCAGCATTGAACCCAAACACAGAATAACTGAAAGATTGCTTTTTTCAGAACAGGGCTTCAGCTTGGAAAAGCCATCATGCCATGTAGACTTCTCATAACAAATGATTTGTATAAATGAAACGATATTTTCTTCTGTAGTAGGCCAGATGCGAAAGTATGCTGACTTATCTAGGTAAAGATCTGGACACTAAAATATTGAGCAATAACAAGCACATTATAGAAATTTAATTCAAGTACCATAATAACATAAAAGCATAGAAGGAGAAGGTATAAATGCACACACCATTCTTTTATTTTTGATAAGTTTTAATTTAGTCACACTACTGCCTAGTAAATTAATACTTTAAAAAAAATCTAAGAACCAAATCTGTGCTTATTTTGGCTTGTCACTGGTGCAGTCTGCCTAACGAAAAGTCAACCAGCACTGAAGCAAGTACTTATATACAATTCATTTACTTCCTGTCTGTCTGCAGATGCTGACAGGCTGTAAATCATTAAATTCCCACTGGGCTCTAAGCCTACACCTGCATGCAGCCTTACTCATCAAATAAAACTCCTCCACTCTCCTAAGCAACAGTGCTTCATTATTTCTGCTGCTTCTCATAATCTCCAATTTTCATAATTGTGACAGGATTTTAAATTTCCCTGTGCTTACAGTGCTCCAAATTCCTCTGATGCCAAGTTGGAAGACAAATAAACACAGTAGTTTCCCCCCCATGCAACCAACCTAGGTGGATGTTGAATGGATCAATGCTAGAATGCTGGAATTGCAAAAACATGTATTTTCTGAGAAGAGTCTGTCATGCAGTAGAGGTACAAATTCTGTTCTGGAAGGTATGCTAAGAATTTCCTTTTCTACTTGTTTCTAGCCTGCCTTCTCGTAACTACAAGTGAAGCAGCATCAGGCTGTAACGTGAGCTCCAACAGACTTCTTAGAGCATCACTTCCCCTTATTTTACGAAGGAAAAATTGAAACGAATACCAGAAATCTTGAAATTGCTCAATAGTAATTGCCATTATTAACCAGCAGGGCTTTGCAGCACCATCTAAGCTGACATTACAGTTTTCCACTACAGTTTTCCACTACAGCTCAATGATCCAGTTCATCTCTGTAATTTGTCTCAAAGGACACAACGAGAGATAAGGCTAGAAGTGTTACTAATGTATAGGTAAATTAGCAGCTGTCTTCCCTTATTCCACAGAGCACCCGTTGAATGAGTTCTTGTTGAGCAGAGCAGAGCTAAATTCCATCTCTGCTTTGCAATAACCCCCCATTTCTTTCATTTCTGCCTCAAATCCAAGCCTATTTTCAGTAAGATCAGTGAACTAGATTGGTTTATGGGAACTATAGACTTCAAAGAAAAATTGTAATCATGCCAGCAAAGTGTGCTAAGAACTGGATCCTAATGAGGAACATATCTTTCTACTTCCAAAACAGAGAAAGAAGAGTAAATCAAAAGTTACTCAATCTTTTACTCCTCTTATTCTTCAGAAATATACTGAGGCACCTTTTCAAAGACCTCAACAGCAATTCTCCAAGTCTAGTACCAGATCTGGAGGTTGGTGGCCCTACCTGTGGCAGGGGGTTGGAAGTCGATGATCCTCGGCCCAAGCCATACTATGATTCTATTCCATGATCTCTTCCAAAAAGCAGACCCCCAAAAGACTGATAACAGACATAATTTGCTTCATAAAGCAAGCACAAAATGACCTCACTCCTGTTTTAAGCAGCACAACAGCAATGTCAGTTTAAGATGTTCTTTCCTGCACTTGAAGGAGGCAACTGCCTATTTTCCTTTTCCACAATAATTATAGTTCACCACAGCTCAAGCAAAATTGAAATCAAATATTTACTTAAATATTTACTTTTCTGTTACACTAACGTGGCATTTCCCTCCAACAGTTTTTGTTTCTTGAGAAACTTAAGGGCTTATAAATATTTTTGTTTGTTTTCAAAGAGGAGGCATTAGAACAGGAACAAGTATATGGACATATGTTATTTGACCTCAAAGTTATAAATAAGAAGTGAATACAATAAGATAAAATAATATATATATATATCATTAATATATTTTATATTATATACATACAAAATATATAAAGACTTTGTGATAGATATGTTTAATGAATGAAAATGTTGTATGGTTCAGGATTTGTTTTCACACCTGAAGTACATAGTATGCAAGAAATGGAAGCTTGAGACAGCAGATAAATCTGAAGGGAAACACTGAATCTTAATTCCTTTGTACACCTGTTCAGAATTCAGCTCTCATTGCAGAATGAGATTAACCTAACTCAACCAACTTCAACAGAATCCAGCACCACCTCAGAACTGACATTCATTCCCTGAGGAAGCTGGATAATATCAAGTAAACATTCCAGGGCAGGCATTTCTGATCTACACCATGGGAATAGCGTCATTCGGAGTTGAAAAATCTATCTCTAAGCTGGGGATCTTGGGAGTCCAATGTGTTTGCACAAGTAAAGTTAAATTTATCAAAAATTGACTTTCATCAAGCACCAAGAGAAAAGTAGACCCTTGTTCATGTCAAGTTAAATTTTTAAAAATTATGTATAGTTTTCATCGTGTTGGACTTCACATTTTAGAAAGAACAGAAAACCTCTGCAAATTGGAAATCTGTTCTTATTCTTACCAACACTACTGAAATGCAAACTTCCAGTGTCAAGGCGTCTTCTCAAGCTTGATCAGCAGATAAATTTAGTTAAGTATCTCTCCAAGTGAACATTCATAAAATATAAACACCTATAATTTTAACATGAAAATACTAGTCCATAAACAAGGAAGAAGTTGGGTCCTCCCTCACACTGATTGTAAACACAAGGAATTTTACAGAAATTAAAAAATTATTTTAAAAAAACGTGACAATTCACTTTAATAGACGGAGCTTCATATAACCTCGATGTACATTTAAAGTGAGCAACAGAACAGCTGTTCAGATACTTTGTAGCAAATCTTACACACTGCACTAGGGCATCAGCAAGAACTAAAAAAAAATCACATTCTCATTTCCATCATTTTGATCATCTATCAAAAGCCAAAGGTGTCTTGACAGCAAAAATTAATTCTAGAACATAACAAGGGTCCTGCCCAGCTAGGAACATCTGACAGAGATGAAACTGAGAGTGTTTATTCAATTCTTGTCTTGAGATTCTGTTGGTGAGAATCAGAGCTATGTTTATTTAAATAATGAGATAAGATGCAGTGTTGCTTAGGTCAGATTTAGGACCTCTGAAGATTGATTTATTCTCAGCAAAGTTAATTAAATCTCAGTTGTTTATAGAGAACGCGACTATTAGAAGGACAAACAGCTCAAAGCTTTGTTTGGAAAATAATTTTCAACTCTTTCCTCTCCTAGTATAAGGACAAACAACAAATACCTTCACTAAGGTGAAGATAGCGAAATTTCATTATGCTCGTTAACAACTGCCAATAAGATAGTCTTGTGTGATATCAAGACAAGCATTCTTCTTTAATCTAATGAACATAAAAGTTAGTTTGAGATGTGCTGATTTAGGTAGTCTCTCAATAGGCAGTTCAGTCAAGAATGTAAATATTTCTTCATTCTTTAAATATTTCCACCTACCTTGCTGCAATCCGTCCGAGTTCCAGCAAACAAAGGCACACTTCTCTTGGTTGCTTGTGGAGAACTGGAAAAGCCAAATGAAGACGGAAAACATTAATAAATAAAAGCTATTTTAAAGGTGTTTATAATGAACACAACTGAATCATCAACTTCTATAACTCTTGATGCACACAAAAGTTTCTTTTCTTGGGCTAGCAGTGGAATTTGACTGAAATGAGTACAGGATCAAGGAATGATTCTCAGAGTACAGATGATTTAAGAAGTTCCTATTTAGTTATGCTTTAATTATTTTGAAAATATATCATTGAAAATTGTTTGGTAACCTCCAATCAGTTTGTAACAATATATAAGTAATCAAAAACTCAAGCAGAAAAAATAGTAGAATGTTGAAAATAAATTAATGATTAGATGATGTCCCCCATCCCCATCTTTTACAGACTAAGAGAATTTACATCCTTTAGATCATTAATTTTCTTAGCCTATTTATATCAGAAGAAGTACAAAAAATCAGTAATAAAGATATACCTCACCATAAGGTTGGTCCTGAATTTCTTATACATCTCCTATCATAGCAAATATGAAATGAGGGTACTTTAGGAATTCAGCTTATCATAAGGAAACCCAATCACACAAAAAACTTGCTTTTATATGTAGACACACACACACGCAAGCTTTTATGCCTGTTTTTTTCACTAGCTGCAGTTTTAAAGCTGCTGAAGAAGCTATAACACAGCATAAAGTTCATATTCTGAAATATCACCACAGCCCAAGAAAATTCTATTTATGTATCATTTTTTAAAAAATTCAGATAGTCAGGTTTTTGCAAAAAAGTCTACTAAAATATATAGGCAAATAAGCAAATCATCATATGAAGAAAGGCCTTTGACTGTATAATCAGTTTCTCCAAAACTCAAAGAGGAAAAAAAGAGACAAAGGAATAATAAAAATAATAAAATAACAAAAAAATAGGAGTATACTATCATCATATCTTTGGAAATACCTATTGCAGAACAACCCCCCTTGTTTTTACTGAGTAGAGGTTGAAGCATCTACTGTGTAAACATTTTGGTTTTCTAATGACTCACCTAACTGAAATGAAGGAAAAAAATCAAAAAGATAGTTCCATGTCCAGTTAAAACTCTGTAAGTCATTGCTTTGTCATATACTGTATGTATGAAACCCAAATGGAATCTGGAGTTAAGTACCTCTAAATAACCAATGCCTACACACGCAGATCTTCAGTTTCTGCAACTTTAATTTCTCACTCCATTGACTTGAATAAATCTGTGGTAAGCTATGTGAATTGAATGCTCACCCTTAAGACTTTCACTCGTATAGCAATTCAAGATATAGGCATACTTCCCTTCTAATTTCACCCAAATATGTTTCCCGATGTGAAACTACAGACCATGAAAACTAAAATAGCAATACACTAGGAAAACTATTTTTCATACTTCATCCATCTGTGATGAAGAATATAAAAGATGCAGACTTGGATGTTCAGGTATTCTCAATATTTTCCCTTGCCACAATTCAGCAATTTTATCAAATATTTAATCTTCCCTAGTAATCAGTATTTTTGAAGTGCTATATTCATGACTCCAGAAATATATACTTCGGTTCTAAAAGAGTGCCAAAACAATTAGGACTACCCCAGAGTAAAACTTGATTTGAAAAAGTAAGGCATCCCTGAAACTGCCAGTGGAATAAGCCAGTTTTGGAATAGCCAGGGGGAGTCCCACATTTCTGAACTGCAATTCACACATGTACACACCTGAGTAACTTTTGGAAGGGAGGAAAAAAAAGAGAGCCTCGAGTGATACTACTTCCAAAAGGATTCATGGATTGAATTGGAAGAAGATTTGAAAAAGAACGGTAACATTTTTATGTTGATGCTTAAGGCTCTTCTACACAAGCAAACTCCAAAGTTCTTAAGCAAATCAATGTAGTCTAGACACAATTCATGCATTGCACATTGAAAAAACGTGAAACAGTGAAATCATTGTTAGAGGATGGAAATCTGTGCAGGCAATAATCAAGCATAAAAACAAACATCTGATCATGTGGTAAGAACAGTGCGACAGCACTTCAAACAAGAAAACGTTAGCATTCTTGAGGACTATACCAGCACATGTATTTGGGTTCTTGAGAGGAAAACAAATGTTACTTTGTATACTGCCAACACCCACTGGAAATAATTTAGATTCTCCAAACAAAATTTTTTGCTATTTTCCAAAAGCACAACTATATAACAGGCTACCATCTTGCTAGTGAACATTCAGGAAAATAGAGCAAAAGTCACAGAGACACAAGACTGCATTTCTATACCTATCTGGGTTCCAACATCCAGTGTAACTTTGAGCAAGCAAGATGACTGCCTTTTGGAACAAGTAGAACTTCTAAGCGTCTTGATTTCTGAGTATTTGCCTTGAGTATACATACTTTGTGTCACGAGCTATTCCACAATAACTGAAAACTTTCTACAAGCTGCCTCCTCAACTATACGTAAAAAAAAAAAAAAAAAAAAAAGCTAGCTTTCCACTTACCATTTCAAAAAGAGAACATTCCTTTTTGTAGTTTTATATATCAAAGTTGCAAGTTAACCAATTTTTTTTTTTTTTTTTTTTTTTTTTTTTTAAAGCAGCTCAAGATAGAAGAGGAAGCAAAAACTATTTTAGAGACACCACACAGCCTGGAATTCACTTATTTCATTGTTTGAAATAAATAGTGCACTAATGATCTGTAGGAGTCCTCATAGTTTACATTTCAAGTCTTACACAAATTGTAATGCTATTCATTGATAACCATACACAGTTCTATAAATACATAATTGCATGCATATACAGTAACAAATACCTTTTGAGGACAACAGTCAATTCATTCTGAAGTGATCAATTATAAGCTCAGGTTGAAGCACAACACCCATGCTTATGGAATTCTGTTCCATCCTATGGGAACTCCGTCTATCATTTTCTTAATTACTTGTATCTGCTTTCGTACTTTTTTTTTCTTAATGATCACCATCTCAACTTTTTAACAAGACCAGTTATTCAGTCCCAGATATACTATGTGGCAAACATCCCTTTGTGAAGCAACACTTTTTCTTTTTTTTTTTTGAGATTGTAGCAATTCATAGGCAGTTAGACTTGGTAAGTACTGAAAGCCGAAGATGGTCTTTAGAAATCATCTTCATCTGTGTATAACCACATAAATCACTGCACATCATTTTAAGTTTACAGCATGTTTCATTTCCACAACAGTGCTCACATATGCTGTAAAGTATTCAAGAAAAGGAAGATCTCTCTAACACTCCTATAAGTATTTATCTCTATCCTATAAGCAGAATTCAAGTATAGCTTCTAGATACAAAAATACACATTATTGTACATGCTACTTCAAGATACATACTGCCTGATCTCCACGGTCCTTTTGCATTTCCTAATGAAACATTTTTTATGAAAGCAAAGCCAACACAACTAGTGATCCCATCACCAAGTCTGATATAGATCCTCCTGCTGCACGTGGGAGCCATGTGCTAGAGTTGCAGTCATTTCTCCAGGGTCATTTAGTAACAACATCATAATGCTGTCCTTTGCACCTTTCAATTTTTGCAACAAGTGAGAAGAAAATAATGTGTCACTAAGAAATTGCTTCACTTTATGAAGCCTACAATATCAAGATATGGTTATAGCAAGATCCACCCTAAAGAAAAAAATTGCCCTTTCAGGGAAAAATAGCCTACAACCACAGGAAAAGTTGATAGGTCTAACAGTTGAAAAATCCAATTAGTTAGTAGAGCCAGCCTCAATTATAGCTGAAATACTTCACTTTCCATCATTAACATATCTTTTTATGCCATTCTCCAAAATGTTTTAATCTGTCACATATGAAAGAAAATATTTCTGGCAAACCAACTGCAGTCCTCACTTATCAAACATGGGGAAGGTGATTCATCTGATTAGATGACCATAAGCAAATAGCCATTACAAATGGAAAGCATGCTATACAGATATACTGAAAAAAAAAAAAAAAAAAAAAAAAAAAAAAAAAAGGAAACAGCCATCCTGCCAAAGAATCTCACAATTTGCTTGAAGAAAGTAAATGTGGAAGTTTCGAAATAATGTATAAATGTTCAACTTATTTTATGTAGATATTTCGCCAGTTACAGGCTCTTTTGCTTTCCATTTAAATTGTTTCAAATACTTATCTGTTGTTCTCATTGTCTGTATCTCTTCCAGCTACATCCAGTAACTTTTTTTCAGCAGTTCTTTCCCTTCAAGTCCTAGCAAACTTTCACCCCTACTTCTCTCTGGCTCTGTCTTCTTTCTCCACTCTTCTCAGCCTCCATCCTGTTGTTGCCCATTTCTCTTTTTACAGGCTCTCCTCTCCTGATCGCTCTTCCCTTGTTCTCCTTCCTTCTGCTTCATTTTTTCCCTACCTCTAGCTCCTTGCATTTCTGCATTTTCCACTGCTCTCTTTTCCAGGGCCCAGACACCACCTGGAGAAGTCCAGAGTGCAGAGCAACAGCGGCTGTCACACCTGGGGCTATGCAGAGACAGCACATCATGCTGAACACATTTAAACCAAGAGTTCTCAGAATAAGAAATTAGATATGATTTTTTTAAGCTAAAAAACAGCAGGATGTACATTTGTGATATAGAAACAAGCTTCTTGACTCTGCCTGCTAAATTTCAAGCCTTGGCTCATAACAGGTTAGAAAACAGAAAAAACAACAAAAGCATACTTTTTTTCCCATCTCAAAAAATTGAACTTAAAAAAATGAATGATTTCTGCTTCTGAAGCATTTTCTAGCTCACTACATGTGAAGAGATAGAGGTTTAACATTTATTGTGATACACTTCCAATTACCATAATTCAAATGTGTAGAGCGAGGGCTTTTCAGAAGGTTGATCCTTCTTCCTATTGTCTTCCTCCTTGAATATTTTCATAGTTTTTTCCTTCAGATCCTTCAGTAGTCTTGGGTTTTTTTCCCTGATTTTTTTTTCCTTTGACAACCCTTATCTGTTCAATTGATCTCAAACATATCCTTTCTTCTGCATCAGAGGCAGTTATAATATGACATACATCACGGAGTTGCATTCCCCTCACTCTCCATTTTAGCACCACCAGCTACAGAATCCTCAAAACAATTAAAGTATCAAACAGTAACTCTATGGATAGTACAGACTTTGTCTAGAATGAATCTAGAGATTGTCTGAACACTAATAATTTACTTGAATTAGAATGCTAATCTGAAGGTAATAACAAAGTCCAGAATGCTTTTATAGTCCTCAAAACATGATATATTCAACAACTGCATGAGTTGTTTAGTAAAATGCTGTGAAAGATGGGACAAAGTCTTATTTTGATGCAACTGCGTAAAATTTAACATTGTACATGTGTCACTGAAAGAACAGTCAACATAAAGATTAGATAGAGTAATAATTTACAAAGAAGCTAGCCATTTGCCATTAGACATAATACTTTTAATCAATCCACATTTGAGTATCATGTATAGTTTTATTGTTTCTTTTTTTTTTAAAGTAAAAAAAGCAATATTAGACTGGAGGTCAGAAATGTTTGCATTTAAGTTCACTACTTCCACTAAAGCACTATACACTTTTATTCAAGGAACCTGTCAACTGAACTGTAATCAAAAAGCTGCATCAAAAAAAGCCCATGTCACACATTGTTTACAAACATGCAGTAACAATATATGAGTACAAAACATTAATACAATATCCAACAAATTCCAAAATGAATGACACACATCAGCATGCTGGCACACTCAGTGGCAAACCCTTTTCTTGCCGAGTAGACTCTCCTATGATGAAGAGATGCAGAATATCCACTGGTTCCCAGTCCTATAATCATCCAACAACACTGTTACCAAAGATGAGTTCATAACTTCAGCTTTAAGTTCAGTTAACTGAAGCAATCATAGAAAATCTTACAATTCTCAGTATTTGGCCAAGAAGAGTTTTCTTCAAGTATTATACTCGTCAGGCTTGAGCACCATAATTACAAGCATCTCCATCAAGAATGCTTCCATAAATTGAATTATCATAGCTATGTGGATCTGATGCCCTAGAACCTACAGAGGGGAACTTACTAAATATACATTATACATGGAAACAGAAGAGTTACAAACAGTATTATATTTCTTAGACAATGTCCTAGCTTTGGGATATGTTTTCACCTCTGATATAACTGAGACTCTCATCCAAAGACTGCATCTCAAGATTTGACCAGATGCTAGAAGTTTTACTTTGGATAATGGTTTTTCATACCAAAGCTAATTCCTTCTGTAGATACACTATCTATAAAAATAATCCTTTTAAAAAAACATTTGAAATTGGTCAGTGATTGCAGAAAGCAGTTAGTCTCCATCTATCTTGCAATATTCAAGGTATCTGTACAAACAGCATTGTTATATTTGTTGTAAAGATGTAAAATCTTTTTGTGGCTTATCCAGCAGGCATATTATCCATCTTTTCTTTGCGGAGGCATTGACTCTTGATGTTTTTCTTCCGTGTCTCTCCAAAAAAGTGTGAAACACATATAGATCGCTATGATTCAGCTCTGATTGTATTACTGTGTTGCCATTATGCTCGATTTCTTTTAAACTATGTTAAAGCATCATAATTTTCAGCAAAAGAAAGTATATCATATTACTGACTAATGACATAGCAAGAACAAGAGCAATACAATTATGAAAGACGGATACATTTTAGTCCTCAATTTTGAAAGTATTTTCCTAATAAATATAAAAAGTGATTTTTCACATTTATTATTAGAAATCCATCAAAGACTTTGAAAATCAAAATCACAACTTCAATGGAAACTCAGAAAAAAGTACTGAATTAAGTCACCACTCCCGACCAGAGACACCCATGTACTGAATTGGTGTAACCCCACAAAATCCAGACTCCTGTCAATTTATTTTTGTCTGAACAAAAAAAACTCAAACATTTTCTGGTGGTACTCCCCAGAGCAAAGTGAAATCTAGGTTAAAACAGTCACAATGTTTTCAAAATTTTGATTTGTGTACTAATCTCTTGCAAAGATATTTATAGTAACCCTATCAATTAAAGCTTTTTGAAGGTATATTTATAACTACCAACACAACAAATGCAATGTTTTTTCTTCTATTTATTTTGAAGAAAAAGTGTTTTTCTTTTCTTTTTTACCTGAACTGTATAACTTGTATCCAGCAAAGCATTTTAACCTGTGCTTAAGCTTAAGTAAATTACTAAGTCAAGCTACAAACAATGGACAAAGACAGTGACACAAGCAGGTCTACTCACCTTACTGTCTGGATTAGCCCCAGAATGTAAACATTTTCAAGAAGATACACTCAAGGAATATTCAAAATTCCCATCATCACCTCTTGTCCACAAGCTTTTTAAAGTTATGGGCTGCATAGCATTTATTTCACAATATTCCATTCCATATGAAGGAATACCTTCATATGACTTCAATTTAAGTGCTAAAATCATGGTAGTATTGAATGCATGCATGTACAGTTACTCTTACATGATGAGAGAGACTTCAGATCTCATCAGGATAAGAATGAGAATTAGAAGTAGGGAATTAGAAGTAATTTCTAGGGAATTAGAAGTAATCACTATTTTCTTAGCTAGTACATGTCAAATTTTACTCATTTCTGAATAGACTTGGAATACTTTAAAAAAATATTTCATGTCATAAAATCCATTATTCATATGTTCCAGTACAATCAATATTCAATTTTACTCTAAAATTGTAGGAGTAGAGATTTGCTGGGAAAAGGCGACAGAAAACGTTTTTTATGATACAGTGACACGAAGAAAATACCACCACTGGCAGATATATGAAGTATTTAAATTGCATAAGGCTGGCAAAATAAAGTAAAAAAGGAGTATGTATAAAGTAAAAAATCGAGTATGAACATTAACATAGTAAGTTTCCTCAAAACTATCTGCTTTATCACATGGGTTTTAAGCATCAATACTGTTTATTAGCTATAGAAGAGAGAGAAAAAAATTAGTTATCTTTGTAACCACAATTTCAGAGCTATCAATCGTAAAAAATACAGACACTCATGAGGCAGTGTGAACTCTTTCAAGTCACTTGCATACATTCCCCACCACTTTGAACAGAACCTTACTTACCTATGCTGAATTTGCAGGAGAAATGTGATTTGTGGGAGAAAGCAGAACATAAAACTTTTCAATTAGTAACTGTCATTTCTAACGTAGTCGTACTGAAAATATTACTCAAGCCAAATTAAAACTTTTCCACATACTACCTCCAACTGAGGGAGAATACTAACTTCTATTTTTATCTTGTTTGGAAACAGCTTGGTCACTATCACCCCGTCAATTTAAGAAAAATAGGTCAAACCATTATCAAGTTCTAATTCCACTTACAGCACCGTGAATCTTTTCAACATGTACTTCCCATGTACAGCAATGCAGAGCAGCAAAGGAACTTGTTTTTCAATCACTGAGAAAAATCAGTCAGTAATCAAGCCAACCTATTAGAGCCACATCTGGTTTGTGTGCTGTGTACTTAGGCACATTTATTGTCACTTTTCTGAAAGCTGAAGTAATCTTTAGCACGAGCTTTCCAGGTGTGTTTGCATTCAGTGTTATCCTGTGGCTAGCAAAGTTCTGAGTACGTGTAAAAGTACGTGTAAAATTAACTTATACAGAGAATCAGGTTATTTAACCTATACTGATTTCATCTGTAAATAAGATCTGATTTCCTAACAATGCACAAGAAATTCATTGTAAACACACTCTCAATTGCACAATTAGCCTGTTATTGGAATCATGTTCAACTGCTGAGTTTACCACAGTAACACCAAGTCTAAATTCGTCTAGGTGTTGGATTAACTAGAGGTGGTTCTACAAATTTTAAGCCATTGGAAGACTGTGTTTCCTTTCTTCTTGAGTTCATAACACTGGATAGTGATCAACACCTCCACCATTTCAAAACTTTTTAAGTATGATTGTTGTTTGTCTTCCACATGATTTACTGTACGCAAGAAGAATTTCATCTTGGGGATTTAATTAACAACACGGAGACAATATGGATGTGCTCAGTGTTATCATTTTTTGAAACCAGTTTCTTGTCTCACAGACATTTTCTCCTGATAATAATAAAGTTAAAAAAATCCAAGCACTTGCTTGTTAAAGTAGAGACAA
Source organism: Numida meleagris (assembly GCF_002078875.1). Lineage (NCBI taxonomy): Eukaryota > Metazoa > Chordata > Aves > Galliformes > Numididae > Numida > Numida meleagris. Next base: position 4,506,236 of record NC_034414.1, on the reverse strand, counting down.
ATGGAAAAGTTTCAGAAACAGTTGTGCTAGAAGTCAAAGATTGTAAAAGAAGAATAGATCAGTTGCAACACAGATCAGTAATTCAGTTGGGCAGTCAAAGGCCTTTGGAGAAACAAAACAAATAATATTCTTGACTTAAGTACAATGTGTTCATTTAACCTCCGTAAAAACTGAGTAGTTCATCGTTACAGCTACCTTACAATTTTGTCTGTGATCAGATAATAAGCATATTTGATTCTGTTTCTTTCATAATGCATCTGAAACTAGATCTTGAAGTAAGAGTCCCAAATGTTCCTTTGAATGGGGAAAAGTTAAATTAATAAAGAATACATATTTTTGCAAGAATGATTTCCCAAACAGTTCAGTTCTTTTGATGGAGCTCCCTGAAGCACTAGTGTTGGATAACTTCTGTCCTGAGCTGCACAAGGGAGTCAGCTGGAAAGAAGGTCAGCATAGGACACAGAGAACAAAATCCTACTTTCTTGCCTCCTGAGCAACACACCAAGAATCTGCCCTAACAGCTAAATATCTAAATATAAGAATGCACTTGTATCCTACTCTCCTAAAATAGGAAAGGACTTCTGGGTTCACTGAAATGAGGAACAACATTCCATGATTGGAAGAGTGGGTGTGTAGGGTGAAAAATCATTTGTATGCAAGAAAACAATGCAAGATTTTTGTTTTATTTAAGCTCCTCTTAAAATTGAATTAAATGAATTTTAACATGATGGATATTTCATAGAATCACAGAATGGCATGAGGTGAAAAGGACCTCAAAGATCATCTTGTTTCAACCCCCCTGCTGTGGGCATGGTTGCCAACCACTAGATCAGGCTCCCCCCTGAGCCACATCCAGCCTAGCCTTGAATGTCTCCAGAGACAGGGCAACCACAAACTCCTTGGGCAACCTGTTCCAGTGCATCACCACCCTCTGAGTAAAAACCTTCCTCCTAACGTCTAACCTAAATCTCCCGTCTCAGTTTAAAACTGTTCCCCTTGTCCTATCACTATTCACTTCATTTGCATCAGGTCAGATTTGGAGTGAGAATCTATTAGAAGACCCATTCTTCTCTCTTTCAAAGCAGAAAACAAGCAATGAGCTCTTTACTAACTACTACGTAAATAAATACATACCCAAACCTTCTGATTCAAAGAGGCAGGTATCATCCACCCCTACGTCTCTGCACCAGGATAAGAAATTTGCTGTGTTGTCTCGTGCAAAAAAGGACCCTGAAGGTGCATTGGCTTTGCATGGAATCTTCCGTACTGGCAAGGTCTGAAAAAATAGAAGTATTATATTAGGTAACAGGTATTAATTAAGTATTATGATATCAATATGCCACCAACGTATTTCCTTGTACTTTTAAGAATTCTATACAAATAATGAGAAGTGAATTTAATGGCACAAAACTATTAAACACAGAGAAGTTTCAAAAACGTTGTGATTGGACATGTGATGCAAAGTTTAGAACTGAATTGGTATTAGCAATCTTTTGTTTTTTCTTAAATAAAGAATATTAGCAACTACAACTTTGGGATGTAATGTTTGGTCCAGTTCACTGAATTAAAAAAAAAAATAAAAAAAGCTTACAAAGAAAAGATTTGAGGAATTTTCCCAATGTTCCCAAACTAAGGCAAACTTGAGATCTAGCTTCAGATCTCCACAATAGAAGAGTTTTGAAAATCTTCCTCTAGCATAGTAACGGTGTAAAATTTTCAGTCTTGAGGACAAAAGACCATAGATATGAAAGAAATGCTACCAGCTCCCAACAACATACACAAGCTCCCTCTGCACAACACAGAAATGTAATCTAATAGCTACAAGATCAAGGTCGAAGAGAGAAAGACTCTCACTGTTCCAGAGTTATCTACATAGCTCAGATATCAGAGGAGCTGCTACTGCTACTGCCATAGCATATCATACCATATAATTAACACAGCAAACTTGTTGCTCGCTTTGGTACCTTTACTGAGACGCATACTAAGAATAGTTCAGCATCTAGTTCTTGTTTAAGACTTCTCCAGGAATGAAGAAAAGCCATCTCCCACAGTGAAATTAAGAAAGAAAGATATATTATTACTATGTAACTTCAGACATTTTAAACCATGGAGGAATTCAGCTCCATGCTGATTTGCATGTGCTGCTTTTCTATTATACTGATTTATGAAGAATTTCCTTCTGTTCTGGAGTCAGGTAGTTACTCAATGGCAAGTGAGCAAAGATGGTAGGAAACTGAAAATGTGTGCCTGCTAGTTCCTGGATCTACTTCCAAATTTTGGTTTTTAAAGTTCCAGAATAATTCCTGGAAATGCAGGGAAGGAAGAACCCAGGAGTAGGGTTCCCTTTATAAGAGCTGCTGGTATTTCACTCATGTCAGTACATCAAAGCAATTTAGAAAGAGTTGAGAATTTGTTTTATGATAGAGGTATGACAGCAGCAGCAAAATTGCAGAATACACATACAGACAAACAGAACTTATTTTTAATCATTATGCTGATGTGAGAAAATGCCTTAAATGTGAGATTAAGTTGCCTTAAAGATATACACTTACCTTATAAATGTTTATGTCTATTGCTCACTATGCAACTCTCATCTCCTGATAATTCTGATTCCACCTGTACCTTTTTACATTTATCTCCTTGTTTTGTAATAATAATGCTTTTGTTTCAAAACATAAGGAGATATTAATCCTTTTCTATGGAGTATTAACAAAGAAACAGACCAGTTTTATATGATAGTTAAGAAGAAGCAACATAATTAATATCAAACAATGAAATTCTTTTACCACAACACCTACACTTGGAACACAGCATCTTTATGGTGGGGTACATGAACACTGACCCAATTGAGTAAACAGATCAATGTACAGATATTGAACAGACTGTATCTGCTGAATCTCCGTGCTTTGGAATTTTTGAATGACTACATCCAATTTAAAGCTCAAATCCTGGATGATCTTATAAGAGATTAACAGCACGGGACAGGAACAAAATGATAGAAGCCAATTGCAGTGTTCCTGGCACTTGCAGACTTGTGTATTAGCTACTTCAGAGAGCACAGAAAGAAGATGAAGCCACATCTAGTTTTCCTCTGAAAATATACTTGTTTTGTCAAATATTGCTGCCTGCCAGCTCACCACTCAGTTTTCATTGCTGGATTTTCCACAAAACACTGAGAGTTACTTGATGCTCTGGCTCTTCTTTGCAGAAAACTAGCTAGCCTTCTCCAAGGCAAAAACTGCTCATAAGTCCAGGAATGGCTCAGAAGGACGCTATGGGTGAAGTCACTGAAGGTTTGTTTCCTTCCACTCAATTCTCCAGTACCAGCTCAGCCAATTCTGTTTCTTTATTGACTTTATCCTGCCCAATCTCCCAAGATGGAACCTTTATCATTTCAGGTCATGTTAAGGGTATTCTGGAAGTCTGTGGTAAAACCTTCATATTATTTCAGGAAATTTGAACTAAGAGGAGGGGTAAAAAAAACAAAAGCAAACAACTACTATGTTATGTGGCTGGCAGGTGCCAGCTAGCATTCAGAGGAGAGTTGCTCCCACTGTGAGCACAAGCAACCTGCCTCACTCAGCCCAGAGCATGTGGGGCAAGAGACAGCAAGTAGTGCCAGCCTAGGACCAGGAGCTGCTCCTTTGGGATGCCCTCAGCAGCACAAGAGCAGCGAGGGCTGAGAAGATGGCCAAGCAGATGATGCTGCCTTTCTTATCAGGGGCTGTTGGGAAAACTTGCAATGCCTGGCGAGAAGGCATCCCGTGGGTCACTGTTTCTCCCCATTATTAACAACATGGGAAGAAATTTTGTTCTAAATATTTTGTATCTGCTGATATAGGTTGCTCACAATGACTGTATATAGAAATGCCTTCAATAAAAGCACTTCAGAATAGAAGGTTTATGCATCAGCAATCTATGCAGTTATAGTTAGTAAATAAACTATGTAAAACCTTATTTATGAAATGGACTATCCATAAATAACACATCTATACTTTAGCAAGTAAGACAGACCTTTAAGCACATCAACAAACCTAACATCACTGTGAAATTTAGACATCCATGGACCTAATAACAGTTACTTTACAATTAAGAGACTTCAAAGTCTTTTAGATATGTTTTTACAGTTATAGCTACTGACAGCCAATAATAAGAGAATCTAGGCACGTATTTATCATACCTAACAAAACCATGATATTCTATACTTTCAGAGTAATAGACAAAATGTCTAACAGGTCTTCCAAAAAGCTCAAAAGTGACAAACACTCAAATGTAAAAACAAGACATACACTGACTACAGAAGGGGAAAAACTTACATCACTGAAGAAAAAAAAAATCACCACCTTGCAGTCATTTTATGGAACAAATATAACACAGACCAATATCCCCAGCACTGCAGATGTGACTAACATGTAGCATTCTGTAAGTCATCCCATTTCCCACAGCACTAGGATAGGAGCTGAAGAAAACAGCAAAAACCCCCTTCTATCCAACAACATCACGACCAAGTTGATCACAGAAATCATAGGGAAATACTTGTATTTTCTCATCATCTAATAAATCTCCCTACCACCTTTTAAATAGAAGCCCAGTTTTTTTTTTTAATAATTCCAAAACTATCACCATAATTTTCAACCTAAAACACGTGAAAGTTCTTATTTAAGAAAGCTTCCATACACAAGTATTCCTTACTGATCTGTAGAAATGGCCTGAATATCTCGAAAGTGCTTTCTAACAGATCATTCTGAAGTAATTAGGTTTCCATATGGCACAACTGACTTTTGTTGACATAGTATAGTATAACCACATTTGCTTTGAAACAGCAATGGCTGCATTTACTCCTATCAAATATCATGAAAACAGTTCCCCAGTTACACTCTTTCTACAATCTTGTCTTGTTGATGTGCATGCATGTGGTTTAATGCAGGATGTGAAAGTGTGAGTGAAACATATGATGCAATCCTGGAAAAATGCTGTCAGGTTCACTTCTAAACCCAAAAGGGACTCTCTTACACCAATGCTCTGAAATCACATGGAAAATTGTCTTTTTCAACTGTTTTTCCAAAATGAGGAAAAACACATTTTTAATAGCAGATTTGAGTCACATTTTTAAAATTCCTTACTGTACCCTCCTCTTTGAATAAGGGATTTCACAACTTTTTTGAACTGCCACTCTCAGTTGGATACAAGGAAAAAGATTAGCAGTTCTATTTGTTATGGAAGAGGTCTAGATAGACACTTACAGGAAAAAATTACTTTTATCACCTAATGACCTGCAGTAACCAAAACAAGGTTGAAGGCAATACTCTATTGAGAGTGCAGTGCCTGAATGCATTAATGTGTCCTCAGTACCAATTTAATTTTATTACCCAAGTATTAATTAACAGTGAATATTTATTATATAAGCTAGATATAACGTGTATCTGTTTCATAACTTTTTAATAAATTTGCCTTTAACTTCTATACTGGCTACTGGTGTACTCTTCTACTTCTTAAATTCTGTTTCCACTTTCCCGTTAGTCTCATAGAGTTCCCCCTCCTCCTGAATTTGCTCTTAGACTAAGGAATACAAAAACAGAAGTTCTGCCACAATCTTCTCTGTGAATGGTTTTCCTATTTGTTCTTCATTAATTTGTTCAACGCAAATGAACCAAAGTTCACTGCTACAAGAATTTACTCTTCCTTGAGTGACTACTGGTGTTCAACCCACTGCAGAGTGAGGATAAACCTAGCCAGCTGCATTAATTCAGTTGCTATAGAATCATAGAACCCTTAGAGTTGGAAGGCACCTTTAAAGGTCCCTTCTGCTATTCTTAATTCTTCAGAAACTCAAAATTGAAAGATATCAGATTCCTTTTATAATTCACAGAAGACATAACTCAGACTCTAAAGGAAGTTTACCTTAGACTACTTTGCAGCGCCAAGATTCAGGTTTAGTGAAAAGCAATGAAGCATAGGCAAGTATGAACTGAACAATGAATAAGTTAAACTAATTCCTGCAAAAAAAAAAAACAATTACTCACTGATAAGATGGACCTCATGTGCACTTCCCCACCCTCCCTACTCCATTTACTATGACAGAGAGCTTCTTCAACAAATCAAAACAACGTACTAGATACACAAAATGGATACAGATAACTCTGAATATGGAAATTCACACATAGAGTTAGAAAATAAAACCTCTCCCATCACAAAAAAAAAAAAAAAAGAAAGAAAGAAAACCTAAAGAAGAAAAATACAACCCCCTCCAGTTCTTCTAAAGGTACAATAAAAAGTCAAACTACAGGGAAATTTAAAACAGGAACTCAAACAGGCAAAAACAGGCAAAGCCTTATATTTATGAACTCATTCTGGTTCAACAAGTGCTCTGAGCAGTATGCTTAGACCTTTGGTTTTCAGAATTTATGTTTAGAATGGGATTTTTTAAATCGACATTTCATAATAGGTTTCTTAAATATCTGATGAGAATGGAATTGGGCAATTCTCAGAGTTGCTCACTCAGAGGACAACTACAGGTACACAGAGTAAGTTGAAGAATTATCCCAATTTATGAATTTCCCTCATTTATATCATAATTAAATGGAATGGGTCAACTGTGGCTGTAAAAGAACTGCGATCACACATATAAGCAGAAACATTTCTGTATGATACAAATTAATCAATTGTGAGTGGGTTTTCATAGAACACATTTCAAACAACAGCTGATTAAACCATGATCATCATTTATCATACAGCATATTAATGGAATCATAGAATGGCTTGGGTTGGAAGGGACATCAAGTTACAACCCTCTTGCCACAGGCATGGTTGCTAGCTGCTAGATCAAGTACTAGATCAGGTTGCTCAGTGCCCCACCCAACCTGTACTTAAACACCACCAGGGACAGGAATCCTCTGGATAACCTGCTCCATCACCTCATCACTCTGTAAGTAAAAGATTTCCACTGACATCTAATATAAATCTTCCTTCCTTTAGTTTAAACCATTCCCCCTTGTCCTATCACCACTTACTCTTGCAAAAAGTTGACCTCCCTCATGTTTATCAACTCCCTTTAAATACTGGAAGGCCACAATGAGGTCTCCCCTCAGCCTTCTCTTTTCCAGGCTACAAAAACACAGTTCCTTTAGCCTATCTTCATAGAAAAGGTGCTCCAGCCCATTGATCATCCTCATGGCCCTCTTCTGGACCCTCTCCAAAAGCTCCACATCTTTTCTGTGTTGGGGGCCCCAGACCTGGATGCAGTACTCCATTTGGGGCCTCACAAGGGCAGAATAGAGTGGGACAATCACCTCCCTCACCTTCTGGCCACCCCTCTTCTGATGGAACCCAAGATACCACTGGCTTTAGGGGCTGCAAGCACACATTGCTGGCTCACGTGAAGTTTTCATCAACCAGGACCCCAAAGTCCTTCCCAGCAGGGCTACTCTCCAGGATTTCTTCTCCCAGTTTGTATTCGTATCTGGGATTACCTTGACCCAAGTGCAAAACCTTGCACTTTGCTTTCCTGAACCTTGTTAGGTTCACAAGAGCCCACCTTTTGAGTTTATCAAGGTCCCTGTGGATGGCATCCCTTCCTTCTGCTGTATCAACTGCACTACTCAGCTTGGTGTCATCAGCAAATTTGCTGAGGGTGCACTCAATCCAATCATCTATGTCATTGATGAAGATGTTAAAGAGTACCAGACCCAAGACAGACCCCTGGGGTACACTGTTCATTACCGGCCTCCATCTGGACATAGAGCCATTGATGACAACCCTCTGGCTGTGACCTTCCAACCAATTCCTTATCCACTGAATAGTCCACTCTTAAAATCCATATATCTCCTATTTAGAGATAAGGACATGATGGGAGACCATGTCAAAGGCCTTGCAGAAGTTCAGGTAGATGACATCAGTTGCCTTCCCTTTGTCCACCAATGCTGTTGCTCCATCACAGAAGGCCACCAGATTGGTCAGGAATGAACTTCCTTTGGTGAAGCCATGCTGGCTGTCTCAGATCACTTGCTTGACCCTCACATGCCTTAACGTGCCTTTCAGGAGGGTCAATATTCTTGAAAGGGAGATGATTCTTTCAGATATGAAATATAGTATTTTGGCAAAACCAACTTATTTTAGTCTCAAAAAGTTCAAAGTCAGTTTTTCCTTTTAATCATTCCAGAAGAATCCAACTTAAGGCAATGACTATGCTCACACAATTTCTGTTTGAATAACACAAGTATATCAAAACACGTTATAGGCTCCAACATTTCTATCAAAAGACGTTTCCATGCATTCACACGGAACATTCAAACAACCAACATGTTTCTTTGATCTGTGGAATTAGAAAGGCTACATTTGCATTGGCAGTCTGAATAACAAACATAGGCAGTCATTCAAATTCCAAGATGTAATTATTATAATTCTGGGTGTACTGCCATGTTACAGTCATGCACATTACAGTCTTCCTTTTCCTACAGTGCTTCTCCCAGAGATCAGTCTCACACTTTGTTATCTTTTGAAGTGTGAGGTGGGGATGGAGCATGTGGATGGTTCCCAGCCCATTCTAATGATTAGTTCCAAATGGTGCTTTACCTAACATGAGCCAAGCGTCAAGGAAGACTGTGATAAAGATCTACTAAAGGAAGAGAGATTTTTAGTTCAAATGCTTTATGGTGTTCATTTCTCCTATTTCCAGATGTGTAACAAAGATGTAATTTTTACACAAATGCTGAAAACATTCAGAAAGAATTTCACACATAGTTCATGGCAGGTAAGTCTGATACTCCAAAGTCCTTCATGTTCATTTTTAAGAAAAATTGTATCTTTGCCTTTATGATAAAGACTGATGTTCTACAAGTTCTCCAATTAGAAACCAAAAGGAAACTGTTAGAGCCCTGGGAATTCTACACCGGCGTAAAATTTAAAAGCATCCTTGATTTGAAAAACATGTTGGAATGTTAATCTGTACAGCCAAATTTCCAAACCAGACTTAAGTCAGTCTCTAAGGTTGTGAACAAAGTTTTACTTTATACTTGAAGCAGTTGAGGCCAATTTACCTACACAAGCCTAAGTGGGAATACATGCTTGTTTAAATAAATGAATTAGACATAATTATGATATTTATAATTTGGTTCCTATACTTGAAAATGACTAGTATTTTCTCCTCATGCATTGCAGTCATCACATATGGCAGCATATTTGCTATTACCATTTCAGAAATTTTGGCTCATTTTTAAAGTTCAGGACTCACTATTGGTAAAAGGATCAAATTATGTAGTTCTCATTCATTACTTCCTCCAATCTGCTAACACTAAGTTTGACCTAATGCACAATTAAGCTAAAGATAGTTGGTCTAAACTAGATTTTCTTAATAATCAAAAAAATATGCTAATGTGCATTCAACTGCCTAATCTTACATTTCTGTTCCAGACAATTTCATAAAATCCTCATAACTATATATCAGAAAAATAAAATTATCTGCAACATGCTGGCTGGACCAATGGTAAAATTTTATTCTAAAAAATCCAGTTTCAACCTATATTTTATGAAGAATCTAAGTTTTAGTATTTCATTTAAAAATTGTATTAGTGAGATGTCTCTGGAAAAAAAAAAACAACTTCAGACAATTCCTGTTTAAATGATACTGTTAATAATTGAAGTTCTGTCCTCTTTTTTAATTAAATTAGCATATTTTCCAAAGCAGGAGCTAACAGGCTATTATTTGTTTATGGCTGCACTACTTTTTCATGATATTTACCTTGAGATGCAAATTTTTAGTATTTCTGCAAGGTAAAGTAGGAGTGGAGGGAGAGAGATGCAAGAAATCCTACCTCAGATTCACTTTAAAGAGCAGGGTCTCTTCCCATGGAGATTAAATGACCACTTCTGCTGTAACAAAATGAGGGAAGATACCATGCTTTCCCAGAGACATAGAGCATCAGCAGGAATTACAATCTTGAAGAGGCAAAATGTTTCTGTGTTCTTCTCAGTACTGTGTAGCACTGCTCTCGACACTCTGCATGAAGCACCAAGCTGCTAAATTCTTCGCCAATTCATCTAGAAGGTGCCAAGTAAACAGCCACAGAATATCCCCAGCTGGTTCAGAAATCTCCCATTATGATCTCTTAAGAATCCTATACTATCATGCAACCCTACTGTAGGCAGAAAAACGTTAAGTGGTAAGAATGATTTGCTGAGGCATATAGGGTTTGTTCACATAACCATTTGCAGGCCAGTCTTACAGTATCTGCAAAAAACCTGGTAGCACTCCAGTTGTGTGTATGAACATGAGCTCAGCAAGCTATTGACATGTCTGAGAAAGGTACAAGGAATTCACTAGCAAATAGTTTTCCATTCTTGTGGAAATAATTCCTTCCAGATGGATTAGGACTTGCGTACCTTTTCACAAGATTGCTCTTCTCCCCCTGTATCCACACGAGGATGTCACTACAAAGATTGATACACGTAAAGGTAATGCTGTACTTTTTTTTATCCTCCTGAGAAACCGAGGACCATATCTCTAGCATGATTAAAAATTGGCTCCGTAAGCTTTAGCTGCAAAACAAATAATGTCTCCAGAAAGTACAAGTGGGCAGACAAGCAAATTGCTGCCACAAACCACAGAAAATCTGTTCATAGCCTAACCACATTCTTGGCTCAAGAGTCAGATTTACAGCTCACAGAGAGCACCTGAACACGTCTGTGGACAGACCAGACCCACCTAGGCAGTGTGGTGTTTTGCTCTGCCGTGCAGCACACACATAGTTGGATAAGTGGTAGCTGAGTTTTCCTCTGGACAGGCAGGCTCAAAGCACTAAGCTTACAGAATGTTTTTTGATGGGAATCCATCCCTTCTATAGCACACAGATAACTTTGAGAAACTGAAGCTTATAGTAAAAATGAAACTACCATGTTGACTAGATCACATTTTCAGTCTGGCCATCCAGGTTCTAAGAGTAGCATGAGCCACCTGCTTCCGAGAAAGATATTTCAAAAAAGAGAGAGATACCACCCATGGAGAGAGACCACCCATAGAGAAAATTCAGTGTTATTCTTTTCCAACTGAACTTGAATTATACACCTTTACGCATGGAAACCTTACTCCCTTTCCTAATTTAAAGAACATTAATGCAATTCTGCTGTACCTATGGACATTCTCATAGCAAGCACACATGCCTGATTCTGTTTAGAAATCTGTTAAGTTCATTCTTAATTAAGAACACCTTGTTGCAGTAAGTTTGGAAAGCATTACCATATTTCAGGAAGATCTAATAAAAGGCAACTATAAATTTACTGATTTTCATTGCAAAACACCTCAGTCATTCAGTTAAAGGTAGATTCTATTAGGGCAGGACCTTTTCTTCTTGAGGAGAAATAAAAACAATATTTGTTTTGTTTTTCTTTGCATTTTAACTGAACAATTTAATGTGCACCCAGTTTTTGACAATTCCAGTGGAGAAACTCAAAGAGTTTAAATATTGATTATATAACCTGCAATAACTAGCCCAACGTTTTATTATTATTAAATACTGTGGTCCTTTCTACTTCACTCAGGCTTAGTTAAGTCCTAAACCAATTGTCAAGTCCTTGAACTATGCCACGCATCATCTGCCTCCTGTCTACCAGCCAAGATAGTTGGCTCAAGAACTTATAAAATACATTCCTAGTTCGCAACTTAGTTTGATATTTCATCAGTTTAGGTGAAAATATACTGACAGGACATTTGTCAAATGTGTACTTTGTCTGTAAATAAAAATAATTTAACCTTCTAGCATCTGTATAAGTCCTTGTCCTTGACTTAAATGACCTTCTTAGATTACTTACAGATGAGAGTTATGGTGACGTATTCATTTGTCATTTAACTTACATTATATATCAATATGAAGATAAATTAGAATTTCTCATTTCTAAACTGCTGCCAGAAGATTTGATTTTCTCACCAATGCATTCCTCAGAGACACAAAGGTATTTGTCACTTCTCATGAACCATGATTATTTTTCCATTCACCATTCACATAATCTCCTTTATTCAAATGAACAATCGCAAAGAGAACAAGAATAAACACATCTGTAGTTCCTGTAAACAGTTAGAGCAATCCTATTATGAGATTGTTGGTATGGGAAATGAGCTATAAATCCTAAAGCGCGAGTCCAGATTCTCCTCTGTAGGGATACTGCATCTACTCATTTACTATATTTGTTTGTGGACTTATTGTAGAGCAGACATAAAGCTCACTCAAGTAATAGAATAAAAAATAAAGGCCTATCTCTCATTAATGTTTGCAAAAACATGTTTCCTTCTAAAAAAAAAAAAAAAAAGATCAGACAATTATTTTTCCATAATATAAACTACCTAATACTGATCACAGCTCAGAAAATTGGGTAGCAACAGTTTGGCACTAGAAGAGTTGAAAAGTGCTTAACAGCATCCACAAATCAAAGTAATAATATGCAGCAAACAGTATTCCCAGGTAACAGATTTTGAAATGAAAGCAGAGAATATATTATTCCAAGACTAAACAACAAGTTTTCAGCTGAAACTCAAAGTGACCTCCAGTTTATAATCTTGTTTTTCTACTATTAGTCCCTTTTCTTTCAGTATTGACAGAATTGAAGTGAAATCCCTTGCTTGGAGAGTCCTTCAGCTTACAGGATTCTCTCTCTACTTCTGCAGATACAAAGTTCTCTTAAGAAGCATGAACATCTTGAAAACTTCAAACAAACTGCAAATTTTCAGTTGTGTTACCTGATGAGTTGTTTCTTAGCCTAGATCCAACTTCAATATTAGACATTAATTAAGAGCAAAAGATCTCCACCCCAAATCTCAGTCTAGATCTCCTGACCATAGCTCTCAAAATAGATACAGTGCACTTGCTTAGCCAGAATTTCACTGTAGATAAATCTGCATGTGTCCAGTGAAGCCAATGCTATGACAGTGCTCTGCACCCACCAAGCATCAGATTCACAAGTGTATTTTCCAGTGAAAGTGAAAGCTTTGGATGTGGAACCAGTGCAGAAGACACTCCAGATAATACGACTATGGCTAAGAAGTAAACAGAATTTCTTAACATTAGGAAACATATCACTGTGTGTATTAATAAATTACTGTTCTCTTAGATAGTTTTAATTAAGCACACACGTGCACGAGGTCAAAATTTAGTGTTTTATATACAACAGCTTCTTTTTTCAGTGTACATTCAGTTTAATCTCATTAAACCAGGACAATCATAGCTTCCATTGGAAGAATAAAGTTACATCCATATGTGAATTAAACGTTCAAACACTCAACCATTTTCATCTGGTTCTCTTTTGTAGTTCTACCTCTTTCTTAGAGAAAATCAAATCTAGATCAAGGCTTCCTGAAAATGAGGCTGAATTTTAGATTTGGATTCATTATTCAAAAGTATTTCCAGGGGAGATTTGAGTTGAAATTTACCTGATTAATCTCAGAACTCAGAGAAAAGGAATGATTCAACTTCAAACTCTTCTCATTCATGAAAACATTGTTTTAAGTAGAATATTCATAAATATATATAAATATATGACTTCAAGGCTGGTGGGCAGACTGTTATACCCTGCCTATTAAAATGGTGATAACTATTAACACAATTTCTCTATGTTTATTTTAAAACTGTAATTAACGGGCTCACTAAAATAAGCCTAGCAAATGGGGGCTCTGTGCATACTGCACATGCCTTGATGCTTTAAATTTGTTTGTACAGCTGTGAGATTCTCAAATTAACTATCTGTCAGGAAAAGTGAAATACTGCCAGGACAGCTCGGAGATGAAATCCAAGCCAATGGGAGAAAATTACAAAATGGCATCCTGTGACATGAATCACTTTTATGGAATAACTCCTGCTGTAATAAGTCTGTATTTTCTAGACAGCAGATCATTAGCAGCAGCCCAGGTAGTTCCAGCAACTTACTACAAATGTTCAGCATTTATTAAAATGGATATCAGTCATCTCCTTGTCATTTCATAAATGTACATGAATTGGTTTGTTTATGACAGTAAAAACTCCAAATAGATTTTAAAAATATTTCTCTAAACACACATAGAAGAGTCACACTAGTCTAATACTGCGCTCCCTAATTAAAATTTCAATTTTTCCTTTAAAACTCAAAGTTTTGTCTGACTGAAGTAAGGGATCAAAACCAACATCAACATTTTCCAAACCCTCAGGTTTTGAAGCATGCCTCAATCTAGCTGCTGAACAATGAAGAACATTGTCTTTTGGAATTTGCAAAAGAATCCAGTGAAATCAACCACTGTTAAATTTTTCATCTTTAGAAACTGAAATGCTTTTAATAATGTACGATTATATGATTAACTAATCTAACACCACAGGTTAGAGATTTAGTCTCATGATAGATGCATTCAGGGTATCTATTCTGACACCCAACAGTATGATGGCACTGAGCTTAGAAGGGCAATGAGAAAATAAGGTGTAAATAGTACCAGAGGCTGCTAAACTAGTGCATATTACTCCTCTGGGTAACAGATACCAAATACAGTCTGACTTGGGTGCTATTTTTAGCTGTAAAGATTCAGTCCTAAGGAGGGAACTTTATCTGTTTCTGTATTTAGAACTACAAGTAAAATTTAATTTATATTAGTTTATTTGAAGTTTGAACCTTGTGAAAGGATAGATTCACCTTGCTGCACAGCCAGCAAGGTATTCATCCCCATGAAGCAATAACCCACTGAAGCACCCTACTGGGTGAGCCAAGGGACTATCTAGCCTAGATCGAACATAAGTGGGTATCCAGGGAAGACTAAGACAGCAGCATGCCTTACACCTCTCAACACATACTCAGGCTCTAATCACTTTACGCAAGAGGATACTAGATGGGGTTTCTGTGCATTCATTACCTTGTTCAGTGTTTTCCTGAATCCAGGTTAACTTTAAGACAACGTAGCATCCACTGGCAAGAAATTTCCAGCCACTTCATAAACAAGAACCCCTTATTTTTTGTTTGGCTTCTGTTAACTTAATTAGATGTCATAGTTCTATTTAGATAACACCTGCCACACCACTCATGGATTTGAAGGCTCTATCATATGCACTGCTGCTGCTTCTTTCTGCACTGAAGAACCCTAACCTACTTAGTCACTCTACATAAAAAGCTGCTCCGTTGATCTTTGTTGCCTTCCTCTGACCCTTTACTTTTTGCACTGTACATCTCTTAATCTGCTGTCTAGTTTCTTAAAGCTGTATTCCCAAAGTTGTATTACCAGCAGCTTCCTTACTCTTTTGAAAATATCTCAAACGTCCAAAAGCATCTCCACACAACACAGAAAGGAAGAGTTTATATTGATACTAGCACATTCCTTCCAGATTTAGAAGACTTGATATTTTGGGAGACATAGCCTTTTTCATTTATGCTTTCTTAATTTATTTCTCAGGCAAAAAGGCTGATGCTGACCTACGGGGTTCCCTAAAGATGAAGAGCATTCAGTTCTCTCTCATGAGAGAGGAAGTCATCCAGTTTCATTAAGAAACAAATGCAAAACTGACAATGAATAAAAACTTATTGCCAAGAAGTTTAATCAGAAGTAACAGGATTTAACCTCTGCATTCTGTAGAGTATTGCAATATAAACTTCAGAAATAATGGCAAACAACTAGTGAGTCAGTGTATGCAGTGTGAGTTTTCAATTGACTTCTTACATGTGTTGCCATTGTTGCTGAACTAACCAGACAGCTTCAAAGAGCTGCAGAAGCAAATTCTCGAACAGCAGCATATATCAAACAGAATGGAATATATCATCTTCCTCTAAGACAAAACTAAACCCCAAGTATTTTATGGAGCTTTGCCATCTAGGAAGTAGGGTATGTATGAGGAAATGCTTCACTTATGAAAGCAGACCAAATCTCCAAGCTAGTGG
Organism: Numida meleagris; assembly: GCF_002078875.1. Lineage (NCBI taxonomy): Eukaryota > Metazoa > Chordata > Aves > Galliformes > Numididae > Numida > Numida meleagris. The sequence continues at coordinate 4,490,366 of NC_034414.1, read as the reverse complement.
AGAGATTTAACAGGAAGATTTTTTCCCCCCCAGTATCTATATCCTCAGCCTTATCCTGTCTCCCTCAATCAGCTGCACCCTTGTGCTCCCTGCAAACTGATTCTTCTGGCAGCCACTCATTTACTATCAGCCTGCTTCAATCTAAAATCTTAAAAAAAAAATAATTAAATAAAATATATGGATAAACATCACTGTATGTATTTTGGCAGAGGCTGGTTCCTACAGAACTTCCACCTACCAGTGAAGTCTTCTGCTGCAAAGCACCTAGTTGAAAGACTAATATTTCTTTTTTCCTCTTCAGAGTAATGTCAAATGGCTCAAAAATTCCACATATATTATTAACAGAGTGCATAATAATAATAATTCAGGGGAGGATTTTGGAATTCTTACTATGCTAAATTCATACAGTATAATCTTATATATTTCCTTGGCACTGCAAGTCAGATTTTCCCCATTTGCAGACAATTTGCATTGCTTGAGATTGCTACACAAGGAGTTACAATCTGAAAGGATAAATAGTCCCCTAATAGCCTACAATGACACAAATGCTATTACTCTGCCATTTCTTCGGATTTTTACTAAATATGAAATAATATATTTTGGGAAAATTGCAGTGTAGTAGAATGTTTTTTGAACTAATTGCATTGCCTGTTATAACAGCTTGACAAACAAAAAAATGCCAACAAATTTTAGTTATTCCAATATGTGGGATTACAAAAGTCTAATTGGCTCCTAATGCAACTTCAGTTCAAAAAGAGGGGGATCAGCTATCTGAAGTAAGGAAGGCCATATTGTCAGATGAGGCAGTTAATGTAAGCAGAGAACTCTAGTTCTTTCCAGAGGCAGAACACAGAAGTATCAAACACTGACACATTCCCAGGTTATTTTTCCAGACCTCTCAAAATGATCCATTATCAAATAAAACGCTAATGATGCAAGACAAAATAAAAACAAAACAAACAAACACATCTAACAAAGTGTATTATTTGAATTTCTGAATATTCTCTAGTTTTATGGTTGTTGATCAATTTACATTTATTAGTTTCCTGATAATTTTACACTAAATGGACATGGCTTTTCGAAATGTCTGTCTTAGGGAAAAGAAAAAGAGAAGCACTGACCTGTATAATTTAATGGCCTTTCTAGCATGCCAGCTGGGTAAGATGCAAAACAGAAAAATAGATTACAACTCTGAAACCAAATGTATCTCTTGGGTAATCACTGAAGCTTTTAGTAGCTTTTACTAATAACAGCACCTTTTTTTTTTTTTTTTTTTTACTAAAAAGTACAAAAAAATCACTACCAAGTAATACTTCTCTCTGCCTAGCTAGTTTCTAAGCTCAACCAAAAATAATGCCTATTTGTTTCCTCAGCTTGGGAGCTACCAAGACACTAACAGGCCACCCCTCTGGTGAAGACAGTCTGGACCATATTATAGGGAGGAATTCAGAAGTCATCCAGTACTTGTACTAGCTAAATTTGTATTACCAGTTCAAATACAAAATATGAGTTTCACAATGGAGGAAAAGACAGATGGACGAAATGTTGCTTCTCTCTCTAATTTACTTCTTATCTTTTTTCCTCCCAGCTATCTATCCCCTCCTTTTCCTTTCTGGGGGGGAATAAAGAAAGCAGAAAAAAGAAAGAAAGAAAGAAGGAAAAAGAAATGCTCCCCTCCACAAACACAAAAACCTGCAGAAGGTTAAAAATGAAGCCTACCTTAGTGCAAACAATTTCTTCTGCAACGACAATGATGAGAAAAACAGCTTAAAGCAGCTGCTCTTGACAACATTGTCAGTTCTCAGTACTGCTGATACAATTTATTCTGTGCCCTGATTTCTCCTACAGACAAATTGTGAGAACGTCAAGAACAGAAGATGCATTTTCTGTTTTCTGCTCTTGGATTTTTTTTTTGTTTGTTTTTTAATATGCTGTGTATTTGTCTTTTTTTAACCACTTTCCAGGAAGATGAGTCTGAATTCCACCAGATAAACCAGCGAAATAAAAACAGTTTCAGAGCAACTGAACTCATGTAAATGCCAACCATTTCACCTAACTTCTCCCAAAGAGACACTCGCTGCACTCTTTAATTTCTCCCAATAAGCCTGGCCTACGGCTGCGATCAAGAGAGAGCTTAACCTGAACCTTGCAAAGCTCTTCGGTATCTTCTGAAGCTTTATGTTTTCCACAATATCTCTGCAGCTCTTGGCTGAATCCTTTCCAGTACACCACAAGATCTTTAAACTCTAGACACCAAAACTAACTGCAGAATTGTGTTATTGGTCTCCATGGAGCTATTTAAGGAGGAAATGGCACCTCCCTCTGCTCCTTAATATGTCCCTTGCAAATACATATAAGGATTGTATTTTCTCTGTTAGTGACCATATCACACTGCTAGATCTTGTATGTTGTCTTATCATCCACAGGTTACAAGTTGTTTCCGAGTATCTTCCTTTTATTATTACTTCATAATTATCGAAGAAGCATTCATTTCTCCCAGCTTTACATTATCTTTTGCTCTACATGGAAGAATTACCTCCCTGTCCATTCAAAGAGGCACTATAAATGACAACATTTAACTGCAAAATATTACATGCTAGAATAGTTAACAACACTTACTTTGCCAGGTTTGTTTGCCTCAAAGCTGTTTTCTTTAAATTTCTCCTGCAGGGTCTCAGCTAACCGACAAAGCAAGGCACCGTTATCCAATTTCTCCATAAAGGTTTCTGCTGTTATTTCTCTACCTGAACAGCAAGCGGAAAGTTAGCATGGCAAACAGTATGCAACGATATAGATGGCACTTGTTTTAAGGAAAAAAACAACAAACAAATGGACGCATTCTAAATGCATTGAAATCAAAAGAAATTTGGACAACAATTTAAAACATACTTTAACTGAATAACTTGCATTTCTCTGAATAATATCACTACTGTATCTTCAGTACACATAGAGCAAATTATTTTAAAATAACATGCTTGCTTTGGGAAGGCTTGTGTTACCTGAAAAATAATTCTAGCCTGTAAGAATTCACATCTCATTTTATTTATGAAATTCCAGTGTTTTTAGCAAACAGTGCAGTAGGCAGGTGATTTAAACTACCATATGTGGATAGTGATAGCATAAATATTGCTAACACTTTTAATGCAGTTTATTTTGTAGAAGTAGCAAACCATACAATGAAGGAAAGGGAAGTGTTCAGTGATGAGACAAAGTCTTGATTCTGCAAGACGGTGACTGCAGAACAAAGAATTTCATGTCATATCTCATTTCTATATAAATTAAAACTTTCACCTAAAGAGCAAAACCAAAATCCTCTCATTTGATATAATCATACTACATGACACTGTACTTCAGCTGGCGCTGATCCTCCTCCTCAGCTTGAGCAGAGCAGGTGGCCTATGGTATCACTGTAATCTTGATGGCCCCATGGTGTTCAAACTAGGTGAGACAGGCCAGATGAGAAGGCAATCTTTTGCAACCTCAAACAGAACTCACAGAATCTTGCCATCATTTCCAAATAAAAATATTTCTAATTCATTAAGCTTTTCACATTTATACTGGAAAATGCGCCTTCTCTTTGGACTCTGCTTTGGCCCACGACTGGATTATTCAGCATTATTCTATCGATACCAATAGAGCATATAGCATTTATTAATGCTCTTACTATCAAGATGGGACCTTTTTTTTTTTTTTAATAATGATACCTGCATACATCATTTGGGAACTGAAGTATACCAAGCAATTCCTTTTTCATATGCTGTTACACAGCATTCACAAGCAAAGATTAGTGAGAGTAGTTCCGCATCCCAACTAATCTCCTGCTAATCAAAGATGACTTTTTACAAAAACAGATAGAAACCTGCTTACTGCTGGTTCATTTTCTTTGCCACGAATTTTTGATCAACAACCAGCTGCCCAAATAAACCAGTTTTATATTTTTTTCTGTTAGTATAGGAAAGTGTATTTTCCATGAGATTTCTGGAAACTGAAAGCATTAGTGTGCTTAGAACTGATTCACAACACTTTTGGCAAAGAAAAAGCTAGGAAAATTATGGAAAAGGTTAAATTTAGTAAATCTTTTCTACACCTTTTAATGGAGAAGGGAGGGGAAAACAAATGGTCAAGAATAAGAATGAAAGAGATAATTAAAAAATTATATTATATTTCTGTAATATATTATGAGTATACTGTTACCTGATAATCAGAGTCACTTACTACATGGAACACTGTAGTATGGTAAAGTCACGTAACTAAAAATCCTAATGGAAAATTTATTTGTGGAGGCCTTTGTCTCAAAATCATTAGATACTTCTGCATTCCTTAGGCAAAATAATTTGCCAGCCTTTTCAGTTTGGACAGTTAAAAGTCAAAGATTACGATCTGTGCAGCAAATCATTTTCAGATACAACTTACACTTTTGGTCCAAACTAAACCTGCATTTTTTCTAATGCATTCTTCAGAAATATCTGTTTAATGTGAAGTTTTTTCCTTTCTTTCCCCCTCTCCTTAATTCTCTCTGCCACACAACCCACTTTATGGCTCCCATATACCTAAATTACTTCTCCAGGCAGAAGAGCAGTAGCAGCTCTACAGACATTCAACACAGTGGTAGTTCGTATATAACTCACATTACTTTAGTAGTGCCTCCAATTCAACTGAAGTCAGATCAGAAACTGATAGCCCACAGATAAAAAAAAAACAAAACACACAAACAAAAAAACCTGAGCATTGCAGCACCTCAAAAGCCTTCAGCATCATTCTGGCATATTTTTTTTCCCCAATTTGCATTTATAGCAAAAGATTAGAAGCCATTAGAAATCTAAAACCAAAAAACTACTACGTCATAAGAATAGCTTTATTTTTGATTAATAATTGGATTTTTTTTAATAGACTCATTTTCTATTAAAATGTATTTCAACCTCTTTTTAACTATGGAAGGTTTGATTTCATTTTAGAATGCACATTTTTTTTTGCACAAGTAAAAGAAAACACATTCTACTCATCTATTCTGTCCTATGATATGTAGACATAGGTTTATTACTCTTCTGGTCAAGATTTAAAAAAACCTAGAAGCTATTTAAAACGATCTTCTCATTTAACAGACATGGAAAAAAATCTATCTTCTGCTGAGATTTAACAATACATTTACACTATTTTTAATGCTGAACTGCATTAGCAGTTTGGTCACCGCATATGGTATGCTAAGCTGGAGCATTGTAGTTCTCTTCCCTTTTATGAAAGCTGAAAGAATGAGTTTTGCATTGAACATCTGTATCCAGTGAAAAATATATTAGGTGTCAGCTTTCAATTCATTGTATTTTATGGCTCCAAGAGGTGGCATTTCTTTGCTAAAACAGACACTAACATATTTAACAGTTGAAACGTATTGATTTAAATGAGAGCAATGTTCATAGCCTGAGGAAAAAAATGGCTCTGTATATTTGTATGGAAAAAACATTAGACTCCATTAAAAATGTATAACTCCCCCTATAATTACAAGAAAGCAGTCATAGCGTTTTTATAGAATGGTAATAACATTAAATACAATAAAAAACAACACTATAAGTATGAAAAAAAATACAACAGGAGTATGAAGGACCTCACAAACCTTGCAAACGTGCCTTACCACTTCTTGTACTGCAGAGGCCAGATGCCCCTTAAAAAAGACAAACTCTTTTACCTGAATGCCTAATACTTGGGAGCCATGGGCAGCTAACTACAAGGCCACCCAGACCTGGGCATTCTAATGTAAGCAGACCGGGAAGTCTGTGAGAGAGAAACTCAAGAGCCCATACCTAGGGTGTGTGTCCAAGAGGTTGAGGATGTGGGCCTCTAGACAACCAGAATCTTTAGAAAAATAGAGAGAGACTCAAATCCTAAAACAAAAGTACCCAAGTCTAGTTGGTTGCTCTATTATATCAATTTCTTCTTTCACACTCAGTTCAGTAGCTATAATGCAAGACCAGCCTCAAAACTAGCTGATGAACTACTTTATAGAAGAGCAGAATCGTTTGAGCTGGAAGGAAGATTTAAAGGTCATCTAGTCCAACTCTCCTGAGATGAACAGGAACACCCACAGCTCCATCAGATGCTCAGACCCTGCTGCAGCCTGACCTTGCATGTCTCCAGGAATGGAACTTCCACCACCTCTCTGGGCAACTTGTTCCAGTGCTTCACTACCGTTATTGTAAAACCTTTTTTTTTTTTTTTTTTAAATATTCAATCTAAATCTCCCCTCTTTTAGTTTGAAACCAAAGATTAAATGTTTCAATGGTAACACAAAAGTAATAGTTTATAAGCAGAAACCTTTTACTCAAATGAATCTCTGAGATACATCAGTAGAAGAATAGCAATGAAAGCATTCCTTTTGACCATCAACTTCTGTGGCATTTAAACTCAAGGTAACAAAAAACATATACAAATAGGGGAGATAGAAGCCAATGATTTTATGTAATTTTAAAAAAAATTGATATTTTTGCACAAAAAGACTGCTGTGTATCATCGAATAGCAGAGATCAAGAGGAGTAACGTTGATAGAACTGACATTATTGCTTGCTTTAAATGGAACATATGAACAATCTCAAAGACATACTGATACTAAAGAAAATTATCAAGCCTCTCAGCTGAACAAGAAGCTGCTCTAGAAACACTAGAGGTATCATTATCATAAGTGTAGCGATACTCATGGATATTTATCATTTACCTGTATTATCCACTGGCTTTAGCTGAATACATCGTTGTTGAAAAGTATGCTTTCAAAATCTTCTTACCAAGATGCCTGAACTGAAGTAGGCTTTGCTTTAATACAGAATTTAAGAAACACAGTTTTCTTGCCTAAGACTTCCTATCCTTCATCCTCCAAATTTTATACCTCTTTCAGCATCACCATATTCCAAACCTAGTCTGTAACTGAACGTGTCTCCTCCCATTCTCGTCAGTTCTCTCCTTTTCTCCAAGTCTACTCCACTTTTGCATCTGCACAAGCAATTTGCATATGCCTCATGCAACATGTAACTTTTACATGTCCTTATCCACAACATCTTGCAGCCTCCAGCCCCTTACGAATGAGTTTCTGAATCTCAGAATTTCTGCTAGGAAGACGTTTCAGCATTTAAGTCATAGAGCCCAGATATGTTCCCATAGCGAACGAATATCTTACAGATCTACTCTGTGTGGTCCAAGGTGCTAAACAAGGCTGGATGGAATAAGCTTTGGTATTGCAACAATCAGAATCTGGTAAGTGGGCCCTAGGAACAACAAAAAATATTCAAGTTCTACACAGTAACTAAAGATGAAACAGGGAATCTATCCACCTGAACCCATCCTAAACTGATAATAAGGTCCACTCCTCCTGATGGCAGCACATTCCCCTCTCCACATGTAAGATCAAATGAGACAGCACCGGAAGGTACAGAGGACAGCAAATCCCATTTGCAGTCAAACTGCCATTTTGTCTCCGCTAGAAGATTAGTACGGCCAAACAGTTCTAATCCCTATGTGAAACATGCTCAAGATAGAACAGAAGGTTTCAGTACTGGCAAGAGGATTATACTGAACTAAATTCATACATTATCTATCCAATTCAGAGGGCACTGGCAGCAAAAGCATTGCTGAGTTCTTCATTGGTACTATACACAATAGAAAGAAGATTAAGGAGATGATCATGATTTGCAAGACAGTTGATGAAAACATCTCCTAACTTTGCCACAGTAAGGTTCTCTCAGCTGAGCCAACTGAGCTCAGCAGAGAGAAGTGAAGCCGAGAAATGCAACATTCACTGCTCCAGTCCTCTTCTCCAGCATGCAATCCCTTGCCTGCTGCAGTGCTGAAGTGCCACACCACGGTGCTCCACAGCATCATATGACTCACTTCCATCTGCAACATTTATTTAATCTGCAGTGTCCCTTAATGTAAAGTAGGTTGTTTTCTCCATGGAGAGGAGAAAAACAAAAAAATGAAAAGAAAGTGCAGAAGAGGAAAAAAAGCATGTTACATATCCTTTTTTGGATAATGTGAAATAAGGGCGCAAGCGGATATTTACAACGAGGTAACAGCATGCTATGAATTCATACAAATTTTATCCTACAGCAATATGCTTATGTGTCCCTCCTCTCATGAAAGTTAACCCCAATTATACAGTAATTAAACCAAATTTGAATTCTGAGTGAACATATGAAATATGTTAATACGTTAATTCAGTTACACTTGATTTATTTTGACTGAATTTTAACTTGATTCATTTGAATAACAATGTCTACATAAGAATTCAAAGCACTTTAACAAATCACTATAACTTCAGTTCTTCACAACAAACCGAGAAAATAAGAACTTGGATGTGAGAAGGTGTGGGGGAATGCATTACGCAAATGACCTGTGCATGCTGCTTAATTAAAAGAAGGCTGTGCCCATTTAGTTATGCAGTGCAGAGTTTGGTGTCCATATGAAAAATCAGATGTTTAATTACAGTTGGCATTTCAGAACCTCCTGCTGGTTGCTACTTTCTTACTAAAAAAGTGACCTCATTCCTATACTTGCCACTGGAAGAACTCTGGTAGGAACTGCAAACAAGCTTCTATTTGTTTTAGCAGGCCTCACTAGAACTTCATTGCTTAAAAAATTAAACAATAATATTAAATCCTTAACAGAATAGGCTGCTTCTGATTCAAAAAGCAGTCTTTTGGATTGGTATCTTGTGGCAATTATAGCAAAAGGCAGGATTTCTGGATCTTCATCTGGCTTTGCTGAGATAACATTTTGAATTTGTTTATTTAAATGGAAGCTCCACACAACAATATAATAATTTAATAATTAATAATTTAAAAATAATTTAATAATTAAGGTGCCAGTTTTACAACTGTATGTTCAGAACTATTCCAATACTAGAATTTGTATTTTGTGACTGAAAATATTGTAATATAAGTGCATTCTACGTGCACTCTATTTTTCTATGTTTATCATAGCTTAACAGTATTTTCCTTTCTCTTAAACAAAAGAACTACAATATTGTAGAACATGCAAAGAAAAGGTACCCTATCAATGTATGATATCACCAATTATGTTCAACTACAGCAACTGGCAAGATAAAACATTGCCTATTTTCTGACCAAAGCATTTTTCCCTAAGAAAAAAAATCCCAATTTTAAAAATGTTCATCCAAATTTCCCCCCAAAAGTATCATGTGAACATCACTTTGTCTAAAATAATTTCTCCTCTTTGATTAAAAAGAGAAACTATTGATGTGTTTCTCTTCAGACAAGCATTTTACAACATTTACATTACATAAATAATGTATTTTCTTAGTAGAATTGTCATCAGCAATTCATTTCTGCTTCATGCATCAGGAGGTGCAACCGCAACCAGAAAATCCCCAGGTCCCAGCTGCAACTGCTAGGTCAGACTCTATACACAAGCTTCCGCGAGTCTTCACATGCATTGCATTCAGCAGCAATTGTCCACAACTAGCCTGCTTAGTCAGTGAAGAACTATTTAATGGGTTCATTCATTCAAGGCATTCAATGCACCCAGCATCTGTGGAAGGTCCCCCAATAAAAAATAAGATACACCTGATGGCAGTAAGTAGCAACATCCAGTTTAATTGTATAAGCACATAAAACCCATGTGAAACAAAATTTAAAAGAAAATGTGAGGAATTTGAGAACACAAGTTCCATTATTTTACTTACAGAATCACTGTGGAGGTAAACTATTCACGATCTCTTCTGACTTGTTAAAAGTTGTTCTAGGTGGAATTATCTAGCTAATCATAACTACCTTTATTTTTGAAACACAACTAAGTCTGAAGATTTTCATTCTCAACTGACAGCACGTGGAATTCTCATACTGTACAGTAATTGTATTTCTCGTATTATATCTTACCCAGTAAGTTCGTGAGCCACAGGGCCAAATCCTCTTTCATTGGCAACAAGTTGGCCTCATGTCTGCTGGCAAGCCACTGACTGTATTGATGCATATCAGAGAGGCCAGGCCCACGTGCCTTCGGGCTCAGAGCAGTGCACATTGCTTATCCACTGGTTGTACCTGTTTTAGTAGAAATTGAAAAAGAAAAAAGAAACAAACGTAAATCAATTTAGGAAATAAAATTTACAGATCCTCTTTTTAATGTTGTAATAGACAACAGCTTTAACTACAATTCTGACAAATCAGGCTTCAGACCAACAGATGTGGATCTAATACATGAACACAGCATCTATGACAGAAGTTTTGCTAATGGCTCACTTCAAGTGATTAAATCACATAGATAAATGTCTATTTCATTTCTACTCACCCAGCTAGATGTTGTCAACCCATAACCAACTATTCTACAAAGAATGATTAAAATCAAATGAAAACAAACATTTCACAGAAAGCTAGCAACTTACTGCAGTGCCAGATCCAATATCCATTCAAAATAAAGGGAAAGTTTCAGCCATTTTTGGATCAGGCCCAAGAAAAACATGTGAACAACTAAGTTACATTTTCGCACAAACTTACTAACAAATGGCAAATGCAGTAGCCAAGTAGAATCCCTGTACTCTGCAGCTTAAGAATAATTAAAGAAAAATGCAAGATGTATTTACTGAATAACATTATTTCTTCAGAAAGCAGCACATCAGCCCATGCTGATCACCCACCACACTTTCTACTTCCATCTTTTATACAAATATCCTCTGCTTCAGTGGCAACTTATGGAAACTTAGGTTTCAGGTAAGGCAATACGTCATGTGTTAAATATTAGTTAAGTGTTCAACTCCTGGAGCAGCCAGAGATGTGAGGCCCACTGGACCTATATTCCCATTCCTGAAGGACTAATTCTTCTCTCTGTGGCACTAAGGAAAGAGGTTGTTTTACTAAAAAAAAAATCAGAACTGAACACTATCACTTACAGCAGTGAGCTGGGTTACTTCATTGTCTGGTAAAGCGTAGCCTACTGAAAGCCCTGTCATACCAACCAGCAGTCACGAGGCCTTGTGCATGTGGAACTGAAGAGATTATTAATGAGGTAGGGGTATAAATCCCAAATAATTGTACTTCATCTATTTTCCCAACTGATCCATGCTAACTGTGGTTACATGCAGCAGCTGACTTCAGCTTATTAATCACTGTAAATACTGTTTGTTTCTCTCAGACAGGTAAGAGTGAATTAAAAAAGAAAAAGAAAGGAGTAATTTGTTATACTATTCCACTAAAGCCTGGAACAAAAAGAGTAAATAAGTAAATCCTTTGCCAAAAGGAAAATGCTTACCAAATATAAAAATCAATTGCCTTTCCATAAAGCTGTACTGCAAACTACATTTCCAGATACATGAAAAGCTAGTTGGGATATTTAATATTTACATCAACATACTGCAGCATTTTCCAAACCATAGCATGGCTAAATAAACTCCTTTTTCTCAAATATATCTACTTGTATCTTGTTGAGAGTACCAGACTCCCAACCCCAAATCCTGAAATGGTAGTTGCCTTTGAAGTAGGCAGGCACAGTGTTCACCATGAATATACCTCTCACTGAAATCAGACAGGTTTTTTCAGTCAGTGGGGGGGGGGGTCAATAAAATCAGTTCAGTCAATAGAACTAAGAAGCTTTATTGCTTTGTACAAAAATGTTTCTGAAGTATTGTTAGATTTTACATTTTTCTAACAAAAAATATCCTCAAGTATCAACATTCCTTTGGGAGCAAAGTGATTTAAGATAGGTAAAAATATTTAAATAAGGTACAGCTTTGTTCTTGAAACTGACTTTTAAAAAACTTCAGCATGGATCAGTGTTTTTCTGGTTGGTTACATCCAAGTTGTACCTGTTCATTTTGTTCAAGGGGAGAGAAAAGAGAATGATGCTGTTGACTTCAAAAAGCACTCTAGCATGTCACTCACAAAAAGGATTCCTTCTAACTACATGATCCTAATAACTTCAGAGTTACCACAACAGCATTTTAAAGTAGTTCTAAGTCATCCAGAACCAGTTTGATAGTTCAGCTCACTGCTTTGCCTTGAACAGTCAGAAACCCAATCAAGATGGATAACTAATTGCATCTTATCATCAAAGATTTAATGGGAAAAAAATCAGGTAAAAATACCATGCTTGCTTACCAGAAAAAAAAAAATCCTTTAAGTTTTTTATGTGATTTCTGGAGTCTATCAACTCTATTGATAAGGTGAGAGGCAAAATTGATCTTCTGAATCACCTTCAAAACTCTATCAGTATAAAGTACTTTAAAAGCATTCATTCCTCAATATTTATTTCATATGCAATACACAAATAAAGCAAAGGGTGAAAAACATTCTGAAATACTGAGCCCCATAGATACTAATGAATTGGAAAATTGATGCAAGAGAAAATCCTGCAATTTGTTTCTTTTGATAAACACACTAAAAAAATTACCTGAAAATAGCAGGATTGTTTTAAGAAGAAATATTTAGACAATGTACCTCTTCACCGAAAGTATTTTCAAGTTTCTTACTTGCTTTGAGGAGGGCACTGGAGTAGGTGACCCTTGGAGATCCCTTCCAACCTGAATTATTGTGTTATTTTATATTTCAGGGATGCACACAAACATTTTCATCATGGGACCTTAAGTGGATCTCTGCCCTCCCAGGAGGTTATCACATGGTGCACACCCTGAGTTGGGTTGTGTTAACAGGTATTCCAGGGAGACAACATCCTGTTCAGGAAAGGTGCACCAGCCCCTCCACATCTAACAGCTTGTGTGTGGAATTTGGAGTTAATTTATAACCACCAACATGATAATACATTGACAGACAGCCAGATACTATATAGGTCGCTGCCGCCAGCAAGGCTGGAGTAATCATAAGTAATTCTGGAGTAATCATAATCATAATTCTGATTTTCTAATTGCCTTTTTTTTGCTGTTGTTTGTTTCAAGACTAGAGAAAAAAGAGGGAAGGCATCTGGACCAGCTGGTTTCTGGACAGGGAAACAATTCGGGTTTCCCTGTCAGTCTGTGAAACAAGCACTGCAGTCTGTCTACACTTCAAACCAATTTCTGTGATCAGAACAGAGAATTGAGGGACATGAGACCAGTAGACTTCAGTCCCACTCTAAAGTGCAGAGCTATCTTTAAATATGTATCATAATGACATACCTCTTCTTTCTCTAAACTCAGCAACCAGGCTGTATGAAGTTCAAGAAATCTTTGAGTCTCACTGAAGAAAGAAAAGCGGGAGAAACAAGAGCTCTGCCTGAAGGATGCAGGGGTGCTGGAGTTCAGTAGCTCCTTGGCTACTAAGGGCTGAGATCCTGAACAGGGCACTGATTCTCAGAGGAGGAAAGGAAGGAAAGAGAAGGAAAGACAAACAAACCGAGGTGACAAAAATAGCTGTAAACTGAGAATGACTCTGTCATCTCTGTACTGGGATTGGAATAGCAGCCTGCTTGAAACACTAGTCCTGAATTAACAGTAATTACTGAAATGGTGTAGTTTACTTTGTGGAGCTGGCATACAAGGTGAGGACAGCAGAATGAGAAAGTTAATATTGATGTTGACTCTTCACTAAACTCTAATGAATCACAGATGAACTAATACACAATCCAACTTGATCTCTTTGCAAACTTAATTTCATTTCTGACACGAAGTCGTTATCTTCCTCCTTTATCCCCACCACCTCCCTGAGATCCTGCCTTAAACTTGGTAAAACTCTTTCTTGTTAGAATCAGCGCAACAAAAGTCAGTCTTTGAGAAATGAAGTGTAACTTGCTTCCTGTCACAAATTCTATTGGAGAGAGCATGTCAGTGATCAAATTATGCACGCATGTCAGAAACTGTCAAATTCTTAAATATTCTTTACACAAACACTGGCTGCTAGTGAATTTCTAAGTTTAGCTCAAGCCTCCACAATATTTTGGTAAAGAAGTACCTACTCATCAGCTTAGAGAAGGAATAAAGGCTCTGCACAGATCTTATAGTAGCCTTCAAGGGGGCTTACAAGAAAGATGGGGAAAGACTACATCACAGAGTGCAACAAGAGGACAAGGAGTCACGGCTTTCAACTAAGAATGCAGATTTAGTTTTAACATTAGAAAGAAATTGTTTACTCAGAGAGTGATGAGGCCCTGGCATAGGCTGCCAAGAGAAGCTGTGAATGCCCCGTTCCTGGAGGTGTTCAAGGCCAGGCTGGATGGGGCTTTGGGCAGCCTGACCACTAGCAAGGTGTTCCTGCTCATAGCAGAGGGGTTGGAACTGGACAATCTTCAAGGTCTCTTCCAACCCAAACTATTTTAATCTACACCATCATCTCACCTCCTTCCAACATCTTAATATAATTACATTTTGGTGAGCTGGAGAGAAGTTTACTGACAATTTAGCACTGAGAAACTGGGTAAGAGAAAACAACTACCCTGCCACAGAGATAGACAGTAGTGTTCAAAGATACACCAACACAGCTGAGGAGGCAATCTTTGGCTCCAACAGCTATTTCATCCTTTCTTCTTGGCAGACACACGATATGAACAAAGTAGCCAGAAAAATATTGTTTTTCCTAAACTTGCTACTTTCTTGCAGTACCATCAATGCATCATATATACAGCTTTTTAAAACTAGCCAACACAAACACAACAAATATCTCATTTTATAGAATGTTACACTCCTCTATAAACTGTTGAGGCTGACATGAGGTATGCGTAATTATTTTTAAAACTTACCTCTCAATGTTTTGCTCCTCAACAAGCTATTTCTTTACTATTCTGAAGGCAGACTGAGAGAGGTCTTTAGCTACTTTCCATTCTGTTTTGTTACAGGTTATATTTATGCTGCAGTCTTTTTTTTTTTTTTTTCCCCCGCTACTGTCAATAAGAAGAAGACATCTCAAATTCTCAGACTTATTGTCTAGCTGAAGAATTCCATGTGGGATAGTTTACAGTACACACAGAGTCTTGTAACAGATTCAACACACTAAAAGATTATATTTCTCTCTGCTTACTTCTATCAAACAGTGAAGTTTTTATTTTGTTTTACAGTGGCACATTTAGTTTTCTGTTTATTGTAGCTCACTGCTTGTAATTTGCCAGCAGTGTAACTTAAACTGTCTGCTGCTGTTAGTGATCATCAGGTCAAAGCAATGACAATCAAACAAGTAATCTTCTGTTATTCCGCTGGCTTTTGGTGGGGCTAATTGGAAGAACAAGAGGATTCAACTGTGATACAATCTGTACTTAAAACACATGAGAGTCAAAGATTGCTTAATCCAGAAAGTAAGACTGGCTGTACAATTAAGTGCTCACAATTGCATGTCCCTGGATTCAATTCCATTTCCTATTCCAACAGCCCTCCTTTCCTTGTAAGATTTTGGTAATAGTATTTTTCAACCAAGACAATGTTTTCATCATGATAATGCTCTAATTTTACTCTATATAATACAAGTTTCTACATGGGTGTGCATGAATGCGTATATATGTACACACATACATAAAGAAAACACACACGCTCCATCCTGTGAATTAACCAGGCAATTCAGCAACATTTTACTACAAACTATCTATCTAGCATATATATATATGGCTTATACTGAGTACTTGCTGGCTATGCAGTGCTCTATTACACAAGTTTCATTGTTGCTTCAATCTTGTTCCTTATCATAATACGTGCTTTTATATCTCAATAAACAAGAGGAGAATTGAACTATTCCTTTTAACTTGCTTCATGATACAGTTCTTCCAGGTCAGGGACAAAGTCCTGCTTAGTTATTTTTTCTTTACAATTTGTTTTAGGAATTACCATAGAGGTTAAATAAACAAGCTTTTTTCTTCATATTCAGTTAGAATTAGATGATGTTAGAAGTGTTTATGAAATGGAAAAATTGTAAGGCAAATACAGAACTGTGTTTAGAAATCAGTCAAATCATCTCTGATGCCAAGGTCCTGTATGACATTGCCTTGGTACCATAACAGCTTGATGCAAGTTTTATCAGAAACACACTGCTTGGCTGTGAAGCATAGGCCTGCTTTGGCCTGCCTGGATGCTGCTGCTTATCAGGCAAGGTAACTGACTGGTTCCTATGAGTAGGCTGCCAAAGCAGAGCTATCCAGGGCTCATGATGAGCATGTATGCCAAGTCAGTGGCCTAACTGCTCTACAAAGCTTAAACAGAAGATGGCATACCTCTGCCTTGGAGCTTAGGTTCAAAATCTATTTCCAAAAGTCTTCACAGAAGTAAATACTTAGGCTTTAAGCTTGTGCAATGAGGTTTTCCCTCATACAATAGAGGAGGAAGCATGTTAGCTTTCCAGTTGTAGAAGAAAAAATACGCAGACGACTGTGCAATAGCTTTATTGTCAGTGGTAGAGAGAGCAGACAGCAACTTAGACAAGAGCAGCAATAGTTTTCTCTGAAGCAACTGTAACTTGAACACTAGACTGCACATTGGCTTTGACAGAGGGGTATCGGCTATAACTGCAGACAATC
Organism: Numida meleagris; assembly: GCF_002078875.1. Lineage (NCBI taxonomy): Eukaryota > Metazoa > Chordata > Aves > Galliformes > Numididae > Numida > Numida meleagris. The sequence goes on along the minus strand of NC_034414.1, from coordinate 4,473,953 downwards.
TCCTGCTGTCTTAGAGAGAAGGTAATGCTATTGGAAAGCAGCCATCCTGGAAGGAGAGGAGACAGAGGATCAAAAGCCAGAACAGAGCTCATGAGTATCTGGCAAGGGTTTCTGCTGGATCTCCCTGCTAGCTCTAATCACCTCAAGCAGATGGAAAAGAACAGAAATTTGAAACTTTACTGGAGTTTAAGTGGACTGTGTGAAGCATTCACTTACTGTAAGCTGGGTGCAAAAGGAGCTTAAATAAGATCCAGCATTCATAAATAAATCTGTAGCAACAAAACACACATCTATGTGACCAGAAATGAGGCTGCCCACAAAGTGGAACTTGTACTTGCAGTCGTCACTTTCACATAAGCAAGTGCTACTTTTACACACATAGCATATCTAAGCATCAACATGTTCACTGTTGGAAACTGATTCTAGTTTTCATACCTTGTTGACATATTTTTCCAATTTGGAGAGAATAAGTTAAGTTTGCAGACTGAAAACTGCTCCTTGTTTTTTCCACACCCTCAGTGACATAATATGCATGGGCACACACATATAGATGCAAAAAGATTGGGAAAAAACAAATGTATAGGAATGTCTTGCTTTGAGACCCACATGCATACCTAACAATTTCTGTAATTGATTTTTGTGATGTCAGGAAACTTCCAAATAGTGAGATCTGCTAGACAGTGGAATAGCTTCCCCAGGTGGAATCATGAAAGCTCCCCTACTTGAGGTACTTAAAACAGACTAAAAGATGCAGTAGGAAAACAACCAGAAACCTGTTACTCACTGGTAGATTTGACTTAGTCAACCTTCATCACCTGCAATTTTCAGTTTACAACAGAACAGAAGTGTCCTTCCTTTTAGGTTTTTTTTGTATGTAAAAGCAAACTCAATCACTCTTAAAGCTATGATTCTGCCCCTGCATCTCATAGCTCCTCTTGAAGAGCTACTGAACAACAGATTATTCTTGTCTGCATCACCTTAAATACGCATATTTATAATCTTACTTTCTTACCACCGTAAACAAGAAGATAAAACATAAGCACACAGATGCAGCAAGTGTATTCTGAAGGGAAGTTCAATTTTTCTAGTTATTTTATTATCCTTATTAACTAGACCACAACCAATTTAGCCCAAGGTTCCTGGAGCTTTCCCAGCTCAACTTGGAGCACGCTGTACATGTTGGGAGGGGGAGGGGCACTGGAGGGGAACTACCATCTGAAACTCATTAATCAATTAGAATTTTTAAGGGCTTACATCAAAATGTGATCTGTGCTGATAAAGTAACCTTTAATCACAAGAAGCCTTTGTCCTTTACATTATGAATGTACTTGCTATAAGTGTGCACAGTGCTCAGAGCAGAGGATACAGAACCTGGCAAAAAAAGAGCACTGATACTTCAGACCTGTAAGGCCCTTGGTCTGAGGCCAGACCAGAATGAAGTTAACCACACAAAAATCTGAGCTAATCATTGAAAGCCTGGCTGTTTTTAGGACTATGCCTAGTAGAAATAACTCCGTTGCCTTGATAATGTCTTCTCTTCCAAAAGGAAAGCAATGAATCTTTCCCATATAGACCAAAACAAAGCCTTAGGAATGTTCAATATCTACTTGCTCATAAAATTACAACTTCTGGAAACTGAGCCTTTTCCTAACACAGTCCAAAAACTTTCAAGTTGATTTGCCTGGCTCTCATTGCATGCTTTTCTGCTTATCTAAGCAAAATAGCCATTAAAAGTTAGTAGAAAAGAAGTTTCCATTTTCACCAACTGGAGAAGGAAATATACACACACCTGTCACATCACATCTGGGAAGGAGAAGGAACGCGTCTCTTGCTGCAAGTACACTAAGCAGGCAGTGTTACAAGTTGACTAGCTATCATTAGCTTTGCATTTAATTAGGAAATTTCTGGTCTGAAATTAGCAAGAAGCTTTAACAGAGCGGTTTCAAGCAGAGCCAAAAAGATACTCCAGATTTTAAGTGAAATAAGATTATGGGTCAAAAAGAAAATAAAGTGACCAAATGAGTTAGTAGCCTTAAGTCAGTATGGACTGGAAGTGTGGGGCCAAAACCGACCCTTCTCACTTCTCCTTTCTCTGGGTTCGGGGTGGCTGTGGTTCCACCAGGGTACCACAGTATAATGCCTATCAGTTGGTCTGTTGAACCATACGACATGAGTTTAGGAACGTCAGCTAATTTCCTATTAAATCACGATCCACATCACAAAACCACCATAAAACCATGATGTTTGGCACAGCATCTACTCTGCAGCAAAGAAACCATTCAAGACTTAATATACATGGAAACCAAAGAGAGCTTGGTTGGTTTTAATTTCAAAGTACTGCCAGAACAGTGCTAGAGCTGCACTAAGGACCCTGCAAAGCATTCTTGCTGGCACCCGGGAAAGCAAAGTTGACACACACCGCTGCAACAGCAAGCCGAGATGAGGGAGACACTCGCAAAGGAGGGAGGATGCTAAGACAGAAGTTTAGAAACACAGTCTTCCTCAAGCCAAACCCTGCCCTCCCGAGGGCTGAACACGGAGCCTGGGGGAGTAAGTGAGCACCTGGGCGGCCGCTGCTGCCGTGCGAGCCGCCCCCACCCCACGCTTGCCTTTCCCACGCGCGCTGCAGTCTTTCCGACCCATTCTCCTGCCCCTGCCTCACCTAGGGCTCCGCCGAACGGCCCCACGGCCGCACCGGGAAGGACGGGAGACGTGCCCGGAGCCCAGCAAGCTGCCCCGCTCCGGCCCGCGCTCACCCTCCGCCGAGCCCGGCCGCGCTGTCCTCGGGACCTCTCCGCAGCACGGCTGAGCTAATGGCTTTGCCATGAGCGCCGCGAGCGCGGCTCCCGGCTCTGCCCCTCGGGGGCAGGACCAAGAGCGGCCGCCGCGGCCCCTCCGCGGGATGCCCGGGGGCGGCCCGCCAGCAAGCACCGGCCCAGCCCGCTGTCCTCGGCCGTGCCCCCTCCGCCGGCCCTCCCGCACCCCCACGCACGCTCTCACACCGCCTCCGCGATGCTTTCAACCTCTGGACGCACAGAGAAAAGGAGAGGACCCCTGTCCCCAACTTCCCCCCCCCCCCAAAAAAAAAAAAGGGAAGAAAGAAAAGAAACGAAAGAAAGGAGAAAAGCAAGCAGTAAAGCCCCGCTGCCCAGCCGCCCGCCCTGGTACGCGGGGACGGAAACAAAAGCAGCGGCTCCATGCTGCCGAACGCAGTTCACTTTCCCGCTGCCGGCCCCTTTTTCTCTCAACTCAAAGGCAGCCGGCGAAACGCCTTCAATTTAAAGGAGTCTGGGCCGCGGGCTCCGCCGTGGGGCCGGCAGCAAGCCCCGGCGCGGCACGCAGGGCTCCCCCCGGTGCCCGCAGGGCTCCCCCCGCCGCGCGCCCGCACTCACTCGCTCAGAGCCGGCCGCCGCTGAGCCTGCCGGCAGCCGCCACCGCGTCCCCGAACCGAGCAGCCCGGCAGCAGCCGCTCCTCATGCTTCTGGCCGCTCCGCTCGGTGCTCTCTTTGGAAAATACTTTTTTTTTTTTTCCTCCCTCTTCCCCCTCACAACCCCATTTCCTATATTTCAGCAGTCCGCATAGACTGAACGGAAGTTAAGTGCTTACTTTTTTTCAGAGGGACGGCAAACGCAGTTGACACTGATTTACCCTTGAAATGCTGAGATATTGTGTTACAGTTCTTGGCAGCAAGTTCTTAGGTCCATTTCTCTTTCATTATTACTGCTCTTTCCAAGACTGGGGAAGAGAAAGGAAAAATTCATATCTAAGCTAGAACTGCCGTTTTCTTTAATTCAAATAGTTGTTCCTGGGACTTCTGGGCATTTAAGGACAATTATAAAGTCTGATCATCCCTTCTTGATTTTTTTTTTCTCTGGCTATAGGAATGTCATTTCAACTTCACATCTTGGGATGTGCTTCGTTCCATATGTCTCCAAAACCATTTCATGCCACCTTGCAGTCTACTTTGAATATATTCTGTATGCTACTCATGAATTAATCATTCTTATGTTTTAGAAGAGTGATGTATAGAGGCTTTGCTTGCTCTCATATGGCTGTGCTTCCTTTGCCAAGCCAAGTCCCAGCTAACTCCTAGCACACTTTTATTTCAGTCATTATTTCATTCTCACCTTTTTTCATTTTCATGACATTTCAGCATTTGTTCCACGTCAGAGATTACCTTCCCCAACTGTTGTTTATTCATTTGTTCCCTATGCAGAGAAGCCCCTTTTGTGAATTCAATAGTGGGAAACAGATGTTCAGACTTCTGCTTCTCTCAACGCATGGACGTGGATTATCTTGTTGAGTTTCCTAATGATATCATGCTATCACTTTCCATAAGAGTGCTTCAGTGGAACAGCACACTTATTTTTTCTTGCAACCTATATTCAATTAATTAAATTATTCTAGCCAAAGCACATTATATATAATTATACTGAAAGAGTTGTCTTAACCTGATCGCTGAAAAGCACATCAAGCTGACCCTTATTTTTGATTTACATCCATTTCTTCGTACTCTGATCTGCTGGGAAAATTTCATTTGCTCAATTAATGCTGGGCTATTTCTCAGTGATTGCACTGTAAGCAAATTCCTGCTCTCTGAGCAGCAGATGTTCATCTCTGGCCAATCTGAATGCTCACATCTTCTGCTATTTATTGTATTCTTGTGCTCATATTATGCTGTTCTGATGGACTATTAATTGCTGTGATGAGTGGTGCTTAAATTAGAGCCTTTCATTTAGCTACAACGAGCTGCAGCCATATACTGAGTTACAGTACACAACTATACAAACTGCTAGTTTTGTGTTACGTAGTGACATTTGGATGGCCCTTATCATGATGGTTTTCTTCGGTCAGTCCAACATCTTGATGAGGAAAAAAAAATGAAAATGGGGAAGAGAGCCCTCAGATTTACCAAAATATCTTGGGGAAGATGAGGAGAACAGGGTGCAGAGCAGTTTAGCAGATTCCTCTCTGCACTCAGCTACCTTTCAGAGGTTTTATTTGACCTTGAGACCAGCTCTGTTATGCCATTCTGCATACTTAAAAGTTCCGCAACTTTATACAAAACAAGGAACATATTTCACTAGGAAGCAATTACTTCTCCACGAAAAGATTTAAGTTTCACACATTCTCTTGAAGTTACAAGGCTCCTCCCAAGCAATTCTACAAAAGAGCTAAACAGAGGCATTTCCAGACCTCATGCACTAAATCTTCAACATGCATTTGCCTGTGGACCAGTGAAAACGACTGAAAGGGCAGCTCTAAGAATGAAGCCAAAGTTGGCTGTGAACTCCTTGATACTCCTTACCTGTGAACTCCTTACCTTGTACTGAAGACTAATCTAACATCAGCTGATAGTAAAAGAGCGTACATCCACAGATGCACAATTTGAATCACTTTCTACTTCTTATTTCAGTCATTATTCTCTTACTATCACCTCAAAGAAATGATAGTGGACTAGAAAATAAAATCATTACAACTGTTAAGAAAAATATAAATCTGAAAATTAGATCAAATCTTATGCAAGCAAGACTGAATGGAACGCAGTGCCAGGTATGCATCTGAAATGTACATTATGTAAATGCTATGGGTGTTTCAGTAGAGACACCACAGTAATGAGTACACTGAGATTCACACGTTGAGCAGAACTGCAACTTTGCTGTTACATACTTTAATATTAGAAGTTGGCTTTCAAAATTTGACCCAACACCCCACAGCACAAATACATCATTTCCTATATGAAATCATGTCAACTACATCCTTTCTAACTTTTTCTTTAGAGGAAATAAAGAAAACTTTCCTTGTGAAATGCTAACATTTTCTTCACTATTTTTCTAGATGAAAAATTTTCACTCCTGCCATCCTTCAGCTTCCAGTGTCCACACATTCTGATAACATTTCTGATATGCCATACTTCTGAACAGACAGAAGGATGATTTTGACAGTAGAAACAGACATAGAAAATGAGTCTAATTTGCTGAGATGCAGCGAATTCTATCCCAAGTATGATAAACTTTCTATTTTGGGACAACAAATCAGGATTAAAAAAACACTAGAAGTTTCACTCTAACTCAGATGCACATCTTCATGCATGGATATCTTAAGTTTCAGCTGGGATGGAATTGTTGCCTTTAAAGTATCTGGTATGATACTATGTATTCAGCTCTAGGAGAAGAACAAGGTTGATAACACACCTATGTTTACACTTACTGCTAAGCAGCATTATACAGAGCCAAGGCCATTCTCAGCAAAGGGCCCAAGGAGCTGGAAGGGAACGGAATTACGACAGCTGACTTAAACTGGCCAAAGAGATATTCCATACCACATGACATCAAATGGAAGGAGTTTTGAAGGGGGGAGGAGTTGATCTCTCTCTCTTCTGCCACTCAGGGGTCTGGCTTGGCATCTACTGGGCAGTGCTGAACAATTGCTGTGCATCACTTGTTATCTGCATTCATATATATACATTTATATGGGTACATATATATATACCCATATAAATGTATATATACATATATATATGTATGTACCCATATCATAGAATTGCTTAGGTTGGAAAAGACATTCAAGATCAAGTCCAACTGCAACCTAACCTGCAGAGCCTATTCCAGTGTTTAACAACCCTTTCTGTAAAGAAGTTTTTCCTGGTATCCAAACTAAACCTCCCTGGCGCGACTTGAGGCCATTTCCCCTTGTCCTGTCACCAGTGAGAAGAGACCAGCCCCGCTCTCACTGCAATCATATTCCAGGTATTTGAAGAGAGAAATAAAGTCTCCCCTCAGCCTCCTCTTCCCCAGACTAAACAGGCCCAGTTCCCTCAGTCTCTCCTCATAGGGCATATTCTCCAAGCCCTTCACAAGCCTTGTTGCCCTTCTCTGGACCTGCTCCAGCACCTCAATGTCCTTTCTGTACTGAGGCACCCAAAACTGAACACAGTACTCGAGATGGGGCCTCACCAATGCCAAGCATAGGGACAGGGTTACTTCCCTAGTTCTGCTCACCACACCATTCCTGATCCAAGCCAGGATGCCATTGGCCTTCTTGGCCACCTGGGCACACTGCTGGCTCATATTCAGCTGACAGTCCATCAATACACCAAGGTCCCTTTCTGTCAGGCAGCTTTCCAGCCGCTCCTCCCCAAGCCTGTAGGGTTGCCTGGTGTTGTTGTGACCAAAATTCAGGACTCAACACTTGGCCCTATTGGAACTTATATGGTTGGTTTTGACCCATCGATCCAATCTATCCAGGTCCCTCTGTAAAGCCTCACTACCCTCCAGCAGATCAACACTCCCTCCCAACTTGGTGTTGTCTGCAAACTTACTGAGGGTGCACTCAATCCCCTCATCAAAATCACTGATAAAGATGTCGAATAGGAGCAGCCTGGGGGACACCGCTCATGACTGGCTACCAACTGGATTTAACTCCATTGACCACAACTCTTTGGGCCCAACCATTCAGCCAGTGTTTCACCCAGCCGAGCGTATGCTCCTCCAAACCACGGGCAGCCAGCTTCTCCAGGAGGATGTTGTGGGGACAGTGTCAAAGACTTTACTGAAGTACAGGTAGACCACATTGAGAGCCTTACCTTCATCCACTAAGCGGGTGACCTTGTCATAGAATGATACTAAGTTTGTCAGGATCTAGCATTCATGAACCCATGCTGACTGGGCCTGAACCCATGGTTGACCTTTAATTGATCTGTGATGGCTCTTGAGATTATTTATGCCATAACATTCTCTGGCACTGAGGTGAGACTGATAGGTCTGTAGCTACAGGAATCATCCTTCCGGCTCTTTTTGAAGGTGGGAATCACGTTTGCCAGTCTCCAGTCCATGGGACATTCCCTGTTAGCCAGGACTGTGGAAGGATGATGGAGAGTGGTTTAGTAACCACATCGGCCAAATCCCTCAGCACTCTAGGGTGCAATCCTTGGCCCCATGGACTTGTGAGCATCCAGCTTTTGAAGCAGGTCCAAAATCATTTCCTCAAGGATTATGCAGGGCCTATTCTGTTCCCCATTGCTATCTTCCAGCTCAAGGGGCTGTGCGCCCAGGGAATATCCTATCTATCTAGGATAGTATCTATTATCCTTTTCCTCTACCTTCTATATCAAATAGATGTTAGTAGATACTATATAATTTATGACTGGCATCCCAATTCTCTATCAGCTCTTAAAGTACATGGTTATACAGCTATTAAACTGGACATATCTTGGTCAGCTAAGAAAGCAGAGAAAGGAGATAGTACTTGAGACTCAGTAGCAGAAATTATTAATTAAGTGAACATTTAGGAAAGAATGTCATACCTGTTAAGTTTCTTGCTCTCAGCCACTTAAAGAATGAGTAGAAGTAAAATAAATTCAGTCATCAGGGAGTTGCTATTTTATTTATCATGAAGATAAGGCCTGAGTTAATTCCTTCCTCCAATTAGTCAGTTCAGTGCACACAGTGATTTTATAATCAGCTGAACTGCTATCAAACCCACAGTAGGGTAGCTAGACCTTTACCCTGCATCACATTTGCCATCTTTGGTCAATATTATACTGGTGGACACCCAGATAAAATTAGACCCACTAACAAACACTTTTCTATCATCATTGCTTACATGTACATGCATCTTCAGCATCGTGTACAAGTCTCTCCGGGACCTATGATATGAATATGTGCCACTGACATGAAGTTGTCACAGTTCTAATATATACTGAAATCTATTTTTTGACTGAGGATGTCATAATAGTTTGTTCATGCATACAGAGCATGAGCATTTTCTCAAGAAAATGACTGGAGTTGACACAATGATTAGCAGGCCAATTTTTATGTTTTGTTTGACAATTAAGCTTATAGCTTTATAATCTGTCTCTAAACAAATGAGTGCCTAAATATTAACAGAAAGACTTTTTTTGTATGTACATTTCATAAATATGAGGATACATCTTCCAGGAGCTAAATTTATCTTTAGGGAGAAGTCTGCCACACTGTAAGATGGAGGTACCAGTCCTGTCAACTAAACTCTGTTCTCTGTTACATCATGTAAACATGGAGTAAAACAGCCTGCAGTTTAAACCACTGCTCCCAACTTTTTCATTTTGTGTAGTCACTATCAAAATAATTTCAGGGAAAAGAGTCCGTGTTGCTTAGTATCTAGAATGCTGCTGGCTCCAAATAAACACCAAACTCTGCTCCTGCTCCATACATATTAAATACCAGAATTTTTGTTGTTGGTTTCTACTTTTGATGGACATGTCATTACAATAAAGTCAAAGAGAAGACACAGAATTTAACTACTAAGAGCACAAGAGCAGCAATGAGTAAAAGAGGATCTGAGAATGCCAACAGCTATCAAAGTAACATTTTCTTGTAGCAACAGAATCGTTCCAGAGTTATTTTGTCAACTTCACATATAGTGGCTACCTAAGAATACACAAACTAATCTTCATGAGTGAACTGATAGACACTGTGCTTTAGAAGGCAATTTAGCAATAAAATGCAAATAGTCCAAACACACACAAAAGTTTTTTAAAAGTAACAAATTTTCCGAAACAAGAATACCAGAAGACCATTATTTAAGAATTCAAAACATTCTTAAAACAGAAAAGTGTGTCCTAACATACTAATAACATCTGACAACCTGCTCCCTCTTGGTTGGTCAAAATCCTGCCTTCCCTTGTTTTTTCTCAGCCTTTCAATGCCTGTTTTCTCCTGACATATACCTAGGTTTCCTCTTAAAATTCATTTATATTCTTCTCTTCAGCATTCCTTCCCTGTAACTTACTCATGTTTATCGTACTGCATATGAAATTATTTGGTCAGTGGAGCAACTTCTGTAGTCTAATTCAAGATTTTGTTTATTTATGAAAACCCCATAAAGCAGCTATCTTGGGCTATCAGCCAAGTTTGGTTCATCTTTTCTCACTTTGCTTTGTTTGTGAAGTCAAAAGCAACAGACAGTTCCACCCCACTTGAAGCAGTGCACGCTCACAAAATGCATAACTCTAGAAACACTACCTTTGATGTGAGAGCATCATTGCCTAGCCAACAACGTAGAGGGGAAGAAAAAAAAAAAGGGGGTAACTGGTCCATATAGGATAAAATTAGGTGCTCTTCCAGTTTGATTTTATTTCCATATTACCTTCCTAGCTCTTCCAGTCCCGGTGTTTCTAACATGACTTTTTAGTGTTTTTTCTTTCCCCCCCCTCAGCTCTATATTTTCTCCATAAATATTTCAAATTCATTCTTCTCAGAAACTACTGTCATCCTTCCCCTTTATGAGATACTATTGCAGTTCTTTTCCAGTTTTTTTTTTTTTTTTTTTTTTTTTGTGTGTGTGTGTGTGTGTGTGTGTGTGTGTGTGTGTGTGTGTAGCTGCTCAGTTCAAGCAGTCGATCTTATACCTCAGGGAATGCTTTGATTCCAGTATTCCTTTTCATTTTTCTATAGAGTGGGCACCTTCGAAACATTCCTAATGGAAAGAACATTATTCCCTGTGCTACACTGTGAAATGAGACAAAGCATGCCAGTTCATTTAATAAGTCATTCCTGTTTTAAGAGGGCTAGGAGACTTGGTTGTTTTTTGTCAGTCCTGAAAATTAATCTGTTGTATGAGTCTCATCAAATTACCTCATATTTCAGTTTTCTGATCTGTTAAATAGGCATATGGATAAAAACCTTCCCTTGTAAAGTAAACCATCATCATCAAACAGCAAGAATTACATAAAGTTGGGTCTGATTTAACAATTTAATTTACACAAGAGTCCTGCACATATTTCCCTTCTCCATCTCTTTTTCTCCTGCAAACAGTGTATCTTATAAAATGTTATTAGAGAAGTGAAGTTAGGAGGTTTGGGAATAATCTCGGCTCTGATACTTGCTATCACAAGGAGGCAAGGAATGTGTGTGATCTTTGACAAATTATTTGAACTTCTACATGCTTTCAATCTATAAGATGTGGGTTTTATGTGTACGTATACATATATAATTAAATACATATCAATATATAAAACACAATACTTATATCATGGCAGTGGTAAGAGACTCTTAAGCATTTTAATGTCATAGATTGAGAATTCAACAGAAATGAAAATATTGCTTGTTTAAAGGCATTACCTCTTTCGCAAGCATTCTTCTTGCTGTGAAGAAGTTGCTCAATTCCAGTGTCAGTTCTGTGCCATTATTCTTCATGCAAGGACATGCTGTGGAATGACAGTTTCCTTCAGAAGAATCTTCCCTGATCCCAGCACTGCTATCTGAAATGTGATAAGGATATACCTAATTGCCGACAAAAGACTAGCATTTACATTTTCAGTATGTTTGTTTCAGACAGTAGTATGCTTATGCAGTTCTGGAAATTCTAAGTTTAGGAGGTTATTATTTCGCACAGATGTCACTTCTGCACCTGCAATCTGCAGATCATCCTTTTCTAGTTTATCTTACTCTCCATTAGAAATGACCCTTTATTTCTTGATGTTAGCCATACCAATGTCAAAATGAGCTTGTTTCATTCAACAGGTTTCTTGTTCAGCCAAAGCAGCAAAGCATCCTTACCAAGTGTTCTCTCTCAGTTTTCTTTTAGGGAGGAGCCTGACATATCTCTGTTTATGCTACAGCCTGTGCCTTGGGCATGTTTTCCTAATTGGAGCTGGCTGAAGCTTCTCTGCTTTCCTGCCGCCTGTCATAGCCTGAATTACAAACAATGGTGAGACCGGTTACCCAACTCCCTTCATTAATGACATATGTTGCTGAAACACATTGAGAGAATTTCAGAAAGATCAAATTTCAGACCAACCTTGAAACCAGATGCCCAAAACCAATAATGAAGCAAGAGGGCTGTAGATAGAAAGCTAGTGTTTTACCTCAGTGCTATTAGCCATGCTTGCAAATAAGACCAGGGTTAAAAAACATTTCCTGTCATCTTTTAGTTTAGCATGTTATTTGTTCTTAATCTGTCTCAAACTGAAAAAAAAAAAGTACACAAAATAATTAAATCAAGAAATAATTCAACAAATGTTAAAAACACTCACAAGAAATATCATGGGTGTGGTAAGCAAGAAGAGTTAGGAATAAAATAGATAAAAAAATTCAGATTTAGGTATGTGATAGCATCAGATACAGGGCTGTTACAGTAATTCCATATGGATTTGCTGTCAAATACTGTACTACCATCAGTTACATGGGAAATTTTGATACATAGAAAAAAACAAGAAAAAAGTACACAAAACTATGGAATGATCTGCCAAGACAAACAGTGATCCACATCCATTGGAACACGCATCAAGTCTTACTGGACATAGATAAAAGTCACAACTTCATTACGGGAGCTTTTATTACTCTAATAATAAAAATTAGGTCATGAACACAATAAATATAATAGTCTAAATAGAGTAAATAATCATTTTTTCATATTAATGAATAAAGTAGGATTAGGCTTCTTTGTTAAATACTATAAAAGACAGAAATGAAGAGAAAAGCTAGTGAGGCCAAAAGATTAACACAAGTGTGAAAGCAGATCAAGTACAAAGGATGTCAAGTCCACAGGGTGTTAATCTGTGGAAAGAGAGTCTGGAATCTCTCCCTTGAAAAAATACTGAAAAGATATCAAATCCAACAGAGACTCCCAACTACAACTGAAGAAATATTCAGAACAGGACTCAAGTCACTGTTTTCAATTTGCTAATTAAACCAACATGTAAAACGAACAAAACTGAAGTAACATCTGTATAGCTTCTTCAGTGCTTCTCAGCAGACTAGTTAATTCAAGCAATCAGAGATAGTGATGCGTTAGCCGAAGGAACAAGGTAGGCAGACAAAACACGTTTATCTGCACACTACATATCCACAGGTCAATTTATTTAAAACTAATGTAACGTGCATACCTTAAGCCCTACTCATTTAGTATGTAGCCTGAATACACCTTCCGATGAGAAACTTTTGTAAAAACTGAAAAAGGGCTTAGAAACCAGGAAGAAGAAAATGCTTTTAGAAACAATTAGATTTTCCATCAAGGAAACAAACAACAAAACAATATAATTTAACCAAAAGGAAAAACAAACATCTCTGTTTGTTCTGCATAGCAATCAGAAGGACTAACACGATGGAAAAGGTGTTACAAAAGAGGTGGAATGACTGGCACAATAGCAAGGTGCTACAAGGGAATGGAAGGGAAGTAGATCGCTCGCCTGGATCAGAAGATTCTGGGTTCACAGGGAAAGGCTTCCCCAAGGAGGGGTTTCCAGAAAGAGATCCTTCCTTAGTGGCAGTCAGCCCTTAAATGAGGGCTAAGAGTTGCCTTCACCTGTGCTCCCAGGGCTGACTGGGTCTTTCCTCCAGGTGCTCAATCAATGGTTCAGACCATGACTCAGCAGTTCCCATACATTCTGAAAATACATTCTGGAGAATCATTGCGTCCTATCAGGCAATCTCTACATTTTCAATTTGTCCTCTTCCACAGTTCTTTCGACTCTAACCAGAGAAAGCTTAATTTTGAATCGGGCCATCAATCACAACCTTGTCAACAGACAAGACCCTTCCCTCTCTTCCAAACCCTTTGAATAGATAAGGTCAGTGTAAAGCACTTGAAGCCAGTGAATGTCCACTAAACTAAGAGAAAGAGGTTCAAACAATTCCCACGGAGGGCAGGAAAGTTGCTTACTCAAAGCTGAACTTCCCAAACAAATTTTTTGCTTAGGCTAAAACTTTTTGGGAGTAAAAGTAACAATTCCCAATGTTTATATCAAATTACAATGCTTTTTGAAAACATTTGAACAACAGTTTTATTTTTAAGTCTTTCAAGTAATTTCATTTTTAAATGGTTATTTAAAAACAAGCTCAAATAAAAAAGATTTTTTTAATCTAACAGTTTTATGTATCCCAATTAATTTTATTTAATTGCTATTTTCTGCCAAATTAACTCTTAGATTACTGTTTATCTGCCCAAGAAAATAGAAGCGAATTTAATTCTCAGGTTACAAATCTACTCAGATTATTCCCATGAAAATATTCTGGGCAATTCCCTCTAGAGAATCATTTCTATACTACACTTTGTAGCATCTATCCAGTAGGATCTGAGTATTTCAGTGAGTTACGCTCAGATTGTAAACCATTAAGATTCCTGTCTTTAGCTTCAGTCGTGACTATCTGCTTAGCACATAGGATGCTTCCACTAGACAAATGAAGATTCCTAAAACGGTCTCAAGATTTACACACAAATCTTCAAGATCTCTAGGAATTGGGTTTCCTTGCTATTGCAGCAAGGGACCTAACTCCCTTGGGGGGTTTTTGAGCAGACAGTCAAAGACAAATTATGTCTGGAAGATGATTCCATACTGTCCCTCTTCTATAAATGAAAAGAAAAGGGAACAGATCCCAGCCCTCCAGGATCATAAGTTATTAGTTAAAAGAACATCACTCTTTTCATTCTTTTTCAAAACAACTGATGAGTGTCAGCATTTCACAGAAAGAAAGAGAGGTACAAATAATAAGATTTCATCTTCTCTTTGCACAGTGTAAAATTCCAATAGATTTTTTTAGAGAACAAATATTGAAGTAGTTTCAAATATATTTCTCTCATAGAAGGGAAAGCTATTGCAGTATCAAGAAAAAGGAGGAAATGTGCAGCAGTGGTTTCAACTGAGAAGAGTGCTTTCATTCAAACTAATTGAATTAATACATATTTTGTTACTTCTAGGTTTAATATTGCATGACTGTTACATTTTTCTTACCAGAAAAGCTGGGACCTTTAATAGAACAGATCTTTCATTTCAACCTTTTTCTTAATTCTGTGAATTTGACTTCACGCATCACTTTCATCCCATCCACAGACATGAATCACACCGCCAATTTTTTTTTTCTGCTGGCTTTCAGCTTTATGCAAATACTATATTTGTTTCAATTTAACCTCTTTGTTGTTGTTGCTGTTTTCCCCACTGGATTCCATTACACAGATAGAATTCATGAATTTTGTGCTTCTAATTTCCTGTCTTATTCAGAAAGATACCTGCAGTATTTCAGGATCAGCTATGAACTAGCGTATACTAATAAGTATAGTAACTCTATTGCGATGCTTTTTGGATACCTAACCCTTAAGTGTGGTTCTGTACAGGATAAGGAACAAAGTCATAGCCTAAAGAACATGGAAATAATATGAAATATAAAAATCATCACTGCAGTGGAGAACTGTAACACCAGATGTAAATAGTTTGTTCCCTTGGCATTTCTACTAATTGAATACCAGTATTTTCTGCAAAACGTGGGAGAAACTTCCTCTTAAAAAGACACCATTGGGTTAAAAACTCTGGAACTTGTAACAAAGGTTCAACTTTCACTTATTTGAACTGCCATTTCTGCAGAAAATATCGATGTCAGGACAGCATGACAGTTTTGGTAGTGGTTTTTGTGACCTGAGAAGTTTACCGTCAATAAGATCCAGACAAAACCTGCCAGAGGTATTTCACACAGGCAGGTACACAACTTACTATTAACAAGTGGCCCTTAATAGCAACTGGAATTGTGTTACTGTATAATTGAACCTACAAGTAGCTGTACTGGCTCTAATAATTTCCTTTCGGAGTACGTGGTATGTATAGATAACAGAAATCAGTATTTCATTCTATTTCTTTAGATAATCAACCAAGACAATTTTCTTAAATAGATAGACAATTTCCTTCAGAATTTTCCATTAGTGCTTGATTCAGTCATTTTTTGGTCATGGTATATTATTCTTAACTTACTGTGATGGGGAAAAGTAAAATCTGAATCATTAACGAGATTAACACATAACACCCAATCCAGAACATTCACTTCAGTAATGATTCTCACCATTCCACTCTCTCACATTTGCTTAACATGGAAGAGGATGTTAATATGGAAAGTTGAATTCCTTTGTAAATATTAACCAATGAGCTTCTTAGCAAAGACTGAAAAAAAAAATATATGTATACATTCTGTGGTTTCCATTTCCTTGGCTTTATTGTTTTTATGTAAATTCTCCCAGGACACTTCAGGTTATATGTCTGGAAACCACAGCCATGCAGCAGAGGATAGGTTGAGAGAATAATGAGAAATGTGCTAGAAGAATTCACATAAAAGCTTTGGAGACATGAAAATGGAAACAACAGATATTTAAAAGCCTTACTGCTCAGAAGAATAAATGCCTACCCAGCATGTGCATGTGTGTGTTAATTCATCTACCTCTGTGTACACAGACCAGTACTGTTCCTTCATGGCTCTGTACAGTATCTTTGTATAGTATGTGTGTCTATCTGGTTATTTAAGATGTTCTCAGTGTAATGAAAATGAAAAATCCAAGGAACTTATGTTATTAGAACCTAGGCATATATAGGAATAGCTCTATACATAGAAATACATAGAAAACTCAATGTAAGGCAACTAAGTGAAAAATAAGACCAATTCCAACAAGAAAATGCGTTTACAAGATCTCCCTGTACTCTTGCGAATGACAGCAATTTAACTGTCATGGAAACACATAGAATATATAGGTAGGAAAGAATTTTTCAGACCCTATTCTTAACTGCACAGGCTTTTGTTCCATTACTGTTAAAGAGATTTCATTGAGATACTAAACCTAGTAATAGTAATACTAGACATAGCTTAGTCCTCATAGGCTTGACTTCATACAAGTACCACAGCATGATATATCCAAACTACAAACTTTTAGCTACAGTAGTCAGTGATTTATGTCTCAAGCTTTATAGAACTATTATTTTCAGGAGATTCTAATAAGAAGCCCTCTGAAACAGGTAGCTTCTTAAAATACTTCTTAGTAGGTACACAAAAAGAGCTGGGCATTTCTTGGGGGGGGGAAGGAGGCAGGGAGGGAAAGCGTTCTGAGTGCCTCAAAAGGCTGAATAAGTACAACTGGTCCTATAAGAAAAGTAGTTAATTAATTAGTATCTTTCTTAGCTTTAAGGAGAAGACGACTGGAAAAGGGCACATAGAGAACTACTCTAATCAATACATGCTATAATCCATGAAATTCTCCACCACAACAAACAGCAATTGAAACTTCTCTAAGGTATTACAAAAAGTGGCAAGTGATCAAAGCATGCAGCTTAATAGCTGAACGTTCATTAGCTAATCAACATTAACTAACTGCATGCATGCTCTTATCTCACTGCAAATACAAATTAAAATGCTTTATCTCAAACAATCTTAGGCAAAACTAGCCAAAACTAATACACCTTTAACTGCTCTGGGTTTAGGAGGGCAGAAGCGATCATCTAATCTATTTTACCTGGTAAGAGGGAGCTTCTGTAGTGTCTACTTGCCTCATCACTTCTAACTGACTATTTGCAATCAAGAAAGGTAGCACAATTTGCCACTTATGTCCATTTCCAGCATACTGAAGAGTTATATACATGCTATTAGCTTTGCTAGTATAGTCCTTTCTCATAATATCTAAATTAGAAATAGGGCTAAGTAAAGTCTGTCTATTTGTACAAATTTCCTAAAAATTCTATTTTGGAATAACTAGGTATAGTTCCTAATTAAAGTGTTATTTATGCTAAGTAACGTCCTTGATACAACACTTTCTCAACATGTGGATTTTCTTCCCACACTCCAGTGCATTACACAAGTGCTTCTTGATCACTGACATCAGTTACTCAAATCTAACACATCCCAGTCAGGCATCTCTATTAATACATCAAAGCACAACAATCAGCACACGCAGGACTTGCCATACTGCAGAGGATTCCAGGGGAAATTTCCCTGCTGACAGATATTCTGTCTGTACAGCCTAAGGCTCACGCTGGTCTATAAATTGCAATGTTCAATACCTTTCTTACGCAATTTGATCACACATTCATTTTGTTTTCATTTCAAAAGCTGATCACATCCTTGCTAGTTTTTGAGATTGACATAGACTCTCTAAGGTCTCCACCAGAAGTTACAGCAGGGGTTGCATGCTCTACCAGCTGTAGTTATGTAACCTCAGATTTCCATAAACATTGTGACAGAAATAGCAAGATGTTCTGTGAGCTCAGAATCAATATACACAGGTCACTATATAATGGTTGGTGTAACCTGATGGCTAGCATCTAATCTGATGCAGCTAAACCGTCATCCTCACAGTTTATTTTTGTTGTTATTCGTTTTTTAAAGTATCTTCATGCAACAAATGTATAAGATGGCCATACATTTATCATTTCTGTAATTTAAGTCTCATGTCTAAGGGAAGACTTTTTTGGAAAGACTCATTTTGGAGTTTTCTAATGCTAGGTATCTTGAGTAAAGACTACCTTTCCATTTTATGTATAGGAGAAACAGTATAACTACATTACAGCTAACAGGAGCTCTAAGAGGAAGATAAATGTAACAATGGTCTCCAAATCTCTGGCTGAAGGTTTGACCAATATTGTTTCAAAACTGATATTTTCTGCCAGAGTGAGTTTTACTGGCTCCATAACCAAGTAAGGAAACTCATTAGTTTCACAAACCCATCACAATAAACTTTGAGTTTTCAGCTTAGACAAAACAACGCAGTTCACACAAAATACAGAGCTTTTGGAATTGTTCTGCAGTGTCTCCTGGAAAAGCAAGTTATTTACAAGGAGCTGTGGAAATGACTCCACTGACTCTGTAGTAGAGAGATGCTTTTCTTAGAGCTCAACAGCTTTTTTTTTTTTTCCCGCATGCATCTCATTAATTGCAAACTCTAACAGAGCAACATTTACTACAGCCTAACATGATAGTAGACAAACTTTCTCAAAGAATCTGTTTCTATTTTATGCTCATTTTAGACATTAAAGGATAAAATTTATATTAAAAACAACCTCTATCCCCCATTCACGTTATCATAGCTTCTAGTAAGATGCATCTACCTGAAGAGCTTAGTCTCCCGTGTTGCAACTGTAAATCTGTACTTAAGCCAATCATAAAAAATATGCCCTTTTTTCTTACCATTTTCTCTTCTACTTTCTTGTGTTTTTTTTTCCTGAGGTTTAGCTTGTTCACTTTTTTAAAAACAGACAAAACAAGGTTACTTTTCAGCCTATAAAAAGGAGCTATAATTTTTCAGAGTTGTTGACAAATACTACTGTTACATATTTCCCCTATCTCCTTTGAAGAAAGCCCCATGTATTCACACACACAGATTCTCTTTAAGATATCTTAATGGCTTTTGTTTCTTGTTAGACAAAAGGAGACTTCATAGTTTATCCCAAATGAAGTATGCAGCCAAACATAGCCTAAACCAGTACGAGAGAACTACCATAGCAATCATCAGAATCATCATTAGAAGCAGACTGATCTTACATGATCGCTTATGTGAGGCCCAGAAGCAGATCTCAATTTTTTGTTTGAAAATTATTGATGCGGAGCATAATCACACCCCACAGAAGCATCTGAAAATTCTCTCAACGTTCTCCATCCCCACCTATGTTGTCCAGCTGTATCTCCCAACACCCTAATCCAGCACAGCCCCAGCATTTGCCATCCTCTTCTATAACATCACTCTGTGATACTCCTCACCTCAGTCTAGTAAGGCCTACTTTTTAAGGGTATCCTCTTTATCTCCCAGGCTTTCCTCACTTGGAAATCCAACTCAGCACCATACAGATGTTTACAAATAGCCTCTAAAAAGCTGCTGAACAATATTTCAGAGTAGCAACCAATTTAGCATAAATTGATAGATAGTAACTACAGAATAAAAGACTTAATTCTTCATCATTTCGTTGTTGGTATACCAGAGCTCTAAAACTGCTTCACTAGAACAAAGCCTCAGCACAGAAGAGAGCTTTTAGCTTGTTAGCTTTCACAAATTAGAGGAAAATAATTCACCTGTGCAAAAGAAACCAAGCTTTTTCAATTTGATTACAAGATAGTACCAGCATCGACAGATCAACAGGCTCCAGTTTTGCAGTGGAATACTATGGAACGTGCTTTTACCAGACTCTCAAAAATGACATAAAATTTGTAGTAGAAAGATATTTCCTTCTCTAGTGAGCAGAAAAAGAATTAATACTTCTAGATGCTACTGTAGTGTAACCACTTAAATACATGAATCATAACTTTCTCTGTGCTATCTTGTCTATTTTGTTTGTTCCTTGAATTCATTTACAGATGCTATTTTAGGGAGAATTCTGCTAGTTCTTAGGATTCACATTTCATTATATACTTCAGCTGTGCCCCATCATGAGTGGAGACTGAACACAGTTTCAATACCTGGAAGTACATAAACATATTTTTTTCACAAACCTTTTATTACAGAAATGGTAAACTGTATACTCTTGGTGAAAAGAAAATGCGGATATTTAGACTTTTCTTCCTAATTTGAGACAGAGCCGAGTGTTGAAATAGAGTTTTTCATAAAACAGAAATTCCATGTTTCAGGCAATTCTACAGAGACCCATTTGAGTACACAGGCCATCTCCCCTCCGATGCAAGAGTGTTTCAGATACCATATTGCTTAGTGTTTTTTTCTAGTCTGGATAGATTTTCATAACCTGTTTTTGATAGCTTCCCAATGCTGCAAACGTGATTATTTGATTTCTTTCAACTGGAATATAAAGATATGTTCACGGAATATAAACCCATGATCTTTATCCAATAAAGAAAAAAAAACAACAATGAATGATTTCCTGAGAAAATATTTCTGATTTGAAAGGAAATTTGTCTTCTTTTATGACATGGAACATAAGCATCTCCATAAATATCCCTCACTAAAATGTATTTTGTGTCTGAAATACATTGAAACT
This sequence comes from Numida meleagris, assembly GCF_002078875.1. NCBI lineage: Eukaryota > Metazoa > Chordata > Aves > Galliformes > Numididae > Numida > Numida meleagris. The sequence goes on along the minus strand of NC_034414.1, from coordinate 4,453,245 downwards.
ATTTCCTTTTTTTCCATAACAGTTAGCTCAAGAAATGCTGTATGAAGTCTAATCAAGAGGCTAAATTACATAAGTAGTAATTACATTGAACCACCTCAGGTTTCCATCACTCTTCCATTAAGTAGAACACCCCAAAGTGCTGTATTTAGTTCTTATATTTAAGTTCACATGCTCCATCTTCATTAGATGTTTATGAATTTCTGATACATTTTGGAATACATGAGCACAGCAAATGACAGGAAAATATAAATTTATTAATTTAAATTATTTAAATTTATTAATAATGTAAACAATCATTTTTTTGATGCAACAAATTTCAAGACACAGCCAATTTTAGGTTTATTACTCTAGAAATAATTAACAGAAAGCTTAAAAGACATGTTTCAGTAAAAAAGCAGCTCTTGGAATGATACAAAATACATTAAAATATGAGAAATGTATAGATAGTGAGGGATTACAGTCTCCTTCAACGATAACAGCCATGGGAGTTCACTCAGTAGTTCTTCTATCAGGCCCTTAATCTACACTTAGGCAATCAAATTTACAACCCCACAGTTTTTCTAGACAGGTGGCTTAAATTAGAAAATAGGATAAGAGCACTCAGGTGAGAGCACTGTTTTTCTGAGGGTATTTAAGAAAGAATGTTCTTCAACCACCAGTCTGGGCAGCCCCACAGAAAGTTTGACTGGGGTAGGCTATTTGCTAAGCTATTTTTTATGCTTTTCTTTTGCTTTATTTATAAATATTATGTCAGTAAATCTGGTTACTAACAGCTAACTATTTCTCTTAAGGTTAGGGAAAAACTCACTCAGATAGTAGAACTTAGAGTAAACTCTTTCTAGTACTAAAGCTTATAGAAGATAATAATGCAGGAATTGAATGTTGTTTCTGTATTAGATATCAAAAAAGGGGAATTGATCTAAAGAAGTAGAGCACAATGTATTTTGTAACTTGCCCTTAGAAACAGCTAGTTTGAAAAAGTAGAAATTCCTTATATTTCAGTAATATATTTTGAAAATATAGTTGTTGAATTATGTGATTAATTCTCACTTGTAAAACTGTAATAGTTGTGAATAGTATGGGAATATTATTATGGACTAGAAAGCATGCTGTAAGGTTGTTCTGTTTAGATAAGAGACTCTCAGCAAAAGAAAAGCAGACTTGTCAAACACCAAAGATGCCAGGGCCTCCACATAAAGCCAAATCGCCTTCTGCTGTAGGTAGGTTGGCATACAACAGGGAGGCATCAGGATGCTCCCCCCCTCCTATCCTCTTTCCACACTGATCTCTATCCAAGGATGAACAGGTGTCCAGAAATAATGACCAAGTGCTGAGTAAGTGTTAGAAGTTAATTAACAATATGCATGCTGAGCTAGCAACAACTTATGTTCAACCAGTATCTATCTGTATGTTTAGTTGAGTGTTGGGAAGACTGTGAACCTGAAGTACTCAGCCAATGAGGAACCAGGGGAGGAAAAGATAAGTGTTGAGTAATAGGGCATAAAAGATATAACACTGTTTTCTGCAGGTGCTCCTGCTCACAGGATGTCTGCCATTGCAATTGCGAATAAAATCTGCTTTTATCTGAGATTCCATCCTGATGAATTATTTGGATATTTCCAACAATAGCACTTCTGCCCAAGAAAGAAAACATTATATCTTTCTTACCCTTTGAGATGACAGCATTAAAGTTTGAATTCTCTTTCTGGTTTCTAACAAATTGTTTCTGCTAACGAGGGCCCACAACCCCACCAGCTGCAGGCCTTCCCCACACAGCCATGCCCTGCCTGAGCTATCAGCAGCACCTGGCACTGGCAGAAGCTTCTGGAAGCTGTGCTGCTGGGGGTGAGGTTGGAGAGAAATAAGTCTCCTAAGGACCTGGAGGAGAGGAGTGTGAGGGAAGAACACCAAGGCTGCTGATCCAACAGGTAGGCCATGTTCTGTTTGTTTTAAAGCCTCTTGTGCATTATGGAAATGTGTTTTTCCCCTCCAGTTTGCACAGGAGGGAGGAAGGGGTTGTCTGTTAGAAGTGAGTGACGGAAACAGTTATGGTGTGGTTGCTGTGAGGTGTCTGTCAGAGAAACAGACACAGAGATGCTTGTGAGGGAAACATCTGGAAGTTTTCTTTGCCAGAGGACAGAGTGGCTACTTGCTATTTATTCCGTTAGTAGGGAGGCAGCTTCCTTTGCAGTGTCTGACTGGTGTTTTGGGAAGGCTGCCTACCACTGGAGGAGGGCTAATGAAGCAGGAGGCCATTAGCTAGCCAGTCAGTGTGTGGTGAGGGCTGAGCGGGTGCTGGAGCTGCGCTGAGAGCCAGCCCTGGAGGCATGGCTATGGCTGTCCTTTGCTCAAAGGTCATCTTCTGGAGATGGGAAATACCCTGTAGGTGGGACGTGGGATGCTTGTGAAGAGTTGTTGTTTCTGTAAACAACAATTAGGCATCGAAGGTGTTGTGGTTTTTTTAATTTTAATTAATTTATTTTTCATGTACTCGTGTCGTCTTTTTTGACGTTATACTTCGTCTCGCCCCCCACCCTCCCTTCTCTGAGGGATCCCGCCCGTAACGGTCACCAGAGGTTCCCCTTTAACGGAGAATCAATCCGCAACGGATTGATGTTCGGCTTAGCCAATAGAATGGCAAATCTCCGCCCATGCCGGCTCGGATTGGCTCTCGGTCCGGGCGCGAGGCGGGACTTGCACTCAAACCGGCGGCGCCAAGGCCGTCAGCGCGGCACCATGGAGGCTGTGTTGGGTCAGGTGGCGGAGCTCCCCGCGCTGCTTGCCGTGTCCCGCTCCGCGCTGGTGCGAGACTGGGACCCCCCGACCCTGGACAGGGCCCTGGAGTGGGCGCGCTACTTTCAGCACCTCCACGACCGCTTTCGTGGCCGTCCCCGGCTCCGAGACGCCGTGGGGCGGCGGCTGCGGCAGGGCCAGAGGTGCAGCCCGCTTTCCTTCCGCCACCTGGGCGGCTGCCCGGAGCTACTGGGCCTGGCGCTGATGGAGAACCGCGCTCTGCCGCCCGCCGCCTGCTGCTGCCTTCTCCAGCGCCTTCTCCGGGGGGAGGCCGGCCCCGAGCCGGGCCGCCTGGCGCTGCTGGCCCGCAGGAAGGCCGCCTCCCGCCTTCTGGAGGGCTCCGTGCTGTCCCTGGGCGGGCCGGGCCCGCGGGTGTGCGCGGAAGCGGGGCTGCTGCTGTGCCGGCTGCGGGAAGACGGGCGGGAGGCTGCGGGGGCCCTCGGCTGGCTCGGCCCTGTCCTGGAGCAGCTCCCCCAGCCCCGGGCCTTCGCGGTGGTGGCGGAGGCCCTGCTGCGGCAGGGGGCTGGCGGCGGGGATGGGGGCAGCGTGGGTGGAGGGCAGGCGGGTGGGGCAGAAACTGGAAGCGTTGCCGACCCCCTGCTTTCCTGGCTGCTGGAGGATCTGCACCGGTTTTCTGCCTGCTGTCTGCTCCTCCCAGGTGCTCTTCTCGCCTCGCTGGCCGGCCGCTATGCCCAGTTAAGCAGGCGTTATTTGGATCTTTTAGCTGAGTGGGGACGTCACTTGCTGTATGACCCCCTGCAGGGACGGTGGGTTAAAGGTTGTCCTGAGGAGGCTAAATTGTCTTGGGAGGAGCTGAGGGAGCGTTTTGGCTGCCTCTGTCAGAGATCTGTGCACCTCAGGGGGCAGACCCAAGCTGCTCTGAAGCTCCTGAAGGCCCAAGATGGAGACTTTCAAGTCCGTGGCTTAAGTGTGTGGACTGACTTGCTGTTGGAAGTGGAGGAAGACTTGAGAAAGAAGTATGAAGTAGCCCTAATGTGTGAACTCTAAAGCAACACAAAAACTTATGAAATTCAGTAAATCTATTTGATGTTTATTTGAAAGGCGAGAAAACTGTACCTTGCTTTGAGTTGAAAGCCAAGCACTGATATAACTGCTGATCATGCTGTTTCAGATTGCACATGAACTCTTTTGGGAAGGCCTGGTACTTCCTTGCCTCTTCACTGTTGATTCTCTTGGTGACTGGCAAGAAATGTCTTCCTTTACAGTGCCTACTGCTTAGCTAATAAAATGAAGAACATGTTGCTTTTTACAAATATGTTTTGAAGTATAAGCTTTCATTTTTTTATCAGCTAGCAATTACAGTTCAGATGTGTTATGGTCATGGTAGTTCTGTTTTTTTATTGTTCAGAGGGAACGGTGGAGATTCAAACTTGAAAATCCCAAATGCAGAGTTAATTTAGTAGTGGTTATCTTCATTAGGCTGTCAGTTCTGTTGGCTTTTTCTGATCTTGTCTGTGAACTAGCTTCTGGGCCTAAGGTGAAGGTGGGGAAAAGAACAACTTGAAAGTTTACTGAAAAGTTCTAAAACGCGAAGGCTTTATTAGTTAACGTATATATTAATATGCAAATATTAAATATTAAATTTAAATGTTTATTAAAGCAGCAGTAAAACATAGGGTGTTCTGCTCTGTGTTTTCCTTCCCTCTTTCATGATCTGTTACATTAAATATTTTTGTTTTGTGAGACAAAAGTGAGTGGGTGGTATAACAAAATTCTTAAAGGAAATCCAAGAATTGTTTTATGTTTAATCCATTTCTGTGGACAAAACTCAAATGGGTAATAAAGTACTGGGCCGCCATGAATTAAAACAAGTAGTGTATTACAGAGTTAATGAGATCTTGTCTACTCAGCTCTGTAAGCTAGAATTACCAATGTATGCAGTGTTATAAGATACAATACCCAGTGAATGTGGGAAGAAGTATGCAAAAAACATAAAAAGTTCATCTTTAATCTCGTGTGGAGGACTTGTCAGAATTAGTGTAGTGTGTATTCAGATAGGTTTGAGATGAGTTGAGAAAATGCTTTTTGTGTTGCTGAAATGCATTTAGGGAAAGGTTAGAAGGTGATTTGATTTCGATTACAAGCTTAAACATAATATTTGTTAACTAATTCACACTAATTTGAGTAACGTTCTGTGTTACAAAGTAAAAATGTATGTACAACTGTAGCAGAACTCAAGGGAGGAGTGATCTCCTGACTTTGAAATGGAAATGAAGAATACAAGGAGATCAATGTTGTTTACTTGGGAAGAGGAAATAATGCCTATTCTAATTTGTGTGGACATAAAGACATAGGTTATGAGTTCATAGACCTCTTTCTATGAAGCGAGGTTGTTACTCAAGGGTAACATGCTTAAAAGGATACATCGCTGTTCTATCAAAAGTCTAACTGTTTTCTTTGGATTCCTTGCTACAACATGTCCAAGAGGCAATGAAGTTGTGGAGATCTGCAAATTAACTTGTTCTAACAGTTGCAGCTGTGGCAGTCATTGTTTTGCTGTGTTAAATGGGTTTGTTCTGGTGCTTGTGATGGTGGTCAGTCTCGAAAGAAAGCACTGTGGCAGGGGACCTCAGGGCTGAGTCAGTATTTCTGTGGTAATGAAAGGAATATGAACGTTGTCTATAAGCATTTAAAACTGCTTAGAGTATAAAGTATGAAGTTTGAACTTGTTGTCTAGCCACAGGTCCCTGTGTTATGTAGTTTTGGCATTTGGTGTGGAAACTCTGCACTTGAGCATTACTCCTAATGCTGTTAACAGGCATAGGGTTTTCTGTCTGTTAAAATACTTCTTGCTATCAGAGGCTCCTGGTGAGTGATATACCCAAAGATACTAGTCAGTCATTCCCTTCTGCCCTGCTATATGTCAAGTATGAAAAGAAAAGGTTGCGGTAATGTCACAGTGTTATAGTAACAAAACAAAACTTACTGGTGTTCCTTCTTCATGGAGATTAATAGGAAAATTTGGGTAAGAAACTCCTGGTATTCCCTTTATTACTGCAGGAGAATTGCTCTTTAACTACTTGTTCCTGGGTACCTAGGTCTCTATGGCAGAGGGGTATCTTGTTTTTGCTTGTCAAGATGGATAGATTTCTTAGTGTCCTTGAGATGCTGGCCAGGAGTTGAGACTTCTAGCGACTTCTAACTATTTCAAGGCTAATTCAAATGCTGGTAGGGAGTTTGTGCTCTGTTTCACCTCTTGATCTTTGAAAAACTTTTCTCTTACCAAATGCAGTTTGTAAAGGCAGATGTCTTCCTTAAAAGTAATTTAGCATTGCAACTCTTAATAAGTAAGAACCTAATGTAATAGCTATAGTAGTGGTAACAGGTACTTCGGTGATAATATTGAGAAAATAATTGTGGAGGGGGGGGCAAGGGATTTAACTGAAGAACTGGCAGCATCACTTTGATTTGTGCCTTTATTGACCATTTTAGACCATAGTTGATTTCCAATTCTGTCCTTACAGGAAACATGAATAGTAAAAGATAGTCTAGCTTCATTGAGGCAGAAGCACCTGGGTATAGCAATTTCACAAAAATGTTCAAATCGGTCCCAAAAACACTCTAAAGAGATGCCAGATCCATGATTACTGAGTTCCAAAATCCACATGGCAGTTATTGAAATAATACGTCAGTTCACATCCCCTCTTATTTCAGCATGCTTGTTGAGTTTGCCAGCTAACCATGGAACAAAAGACACGTAATTAAATTTTGGGGGGAGCTCCTTTTTTAATAAAAGCCTAAACAGGAAAGGAAAAAGTGTGATTTTGTGATTTCCTCCCTCTGTGTTTGCAGCTCATACTTGTAGGCTGAGGCTTGCAGCCCAAAATCTGCAAAGTCTTGACCTAAACAGTCTGAACTGTTACAGGAAGGAAGATATTAGAAATGACAGTCTGCAGTCTCTGTACTATTTTCTATACTAAAATGACTGAAGAAATGTGCAATAACAAGCTAAATCAAAATCATATTGCAAACTTATTTCTGTCAAATGGGAAATTTAAAGCTATACTGTATTTTTCATTAAGAGTTTGAATGACCCATTACATAGTGCAAGTGCATATGCAGAACAGAGTGAAGAGGCATCACTAGAATGGGAATCATTAAGTTGAGGATCTTATGTATTTTAGGCTGAGCAACAAGAAAAAAGTAAAATGCAAGTGAAGATGCTGAGGAAAAAAATGGAGGGAACTGCTCCCTTGTGAAGATAGTGGAGAAATGGTAAATTTGCCACACCAAAACGGAGTGGCTTTGCTACCTCTGGGGAATAGCATGCAGTCTGTGAATGTCATGATTCAAAAAAATAAAAGTCAAAAGGCACTTGATTCAATGTTGGCTGCTCTGGTAAAGCACTCAGCCTCTGCCTTCTCTAACAACTACTGTGGCTCAATGGTTTAACAAGGAAGAATGTTACAGTAGTGAATGAGAGGAAAAAAGAGTACGTGCGGCCAGAAGCAGTATTCAAATGAGGCTTGCTCTCACAAAGGTGAGAGCAAAAGAACAATATCCTCCCTGCCTTGGGATAAAATAGACTTGAATCATCACAGGTATGGTCAGGAATAATAGGTTTTTATCAGTTAGTTAATAAAAATATTTGTTCTTGGTATTGTATCCTTCTCAAGAGAAATTACATGATATTTTGATGAAACAAATCATTTTCTATTAGTTACATGCCTGCGCTGAATTTGCAATTAAGAGATGATTGACAACTTAGAGACAATTGCCTATTTGTTCTCCCTTACCTATACATCTTATTTAAAACCTTTCTGTAGCAACAAGCTAGAGCAGAGTTAAACATATCTGAGGTATTTTTTTCTATCGCTGTTGAAAGCACCAGCACAACTTTTAAGCTAGTTAATGTATGTACTGTAATACTGTTGTCATTCATGTACCTACATAATTTTAATTCCTTGTGTGCCATTACCTTAGAGTTACTGAGACTATTGTCCAGGTTTACTTATATCCCAATGGCTTTCAGTTACCAGCTCTCTTCTTTTCCAGCTAGACATCTGTTTCCATACATCCTTGGAGTGGTTGACGTTTGGTGTATTGAATCCTCCCAGCTACCACACAGGGGGGGCAGAAGAGCCACTCTGCACAGATGGGCTAGGAGTCCTGATCCCAAAAGAGAAGCCAAGTTTGTGGGCTGCTTCTAGAGGCAGCAGATAAGCAGGGAGCAAATACCCACTTTTGCAGTGCCCAGCAGGAGTTTGCAGTTGAAAAACCATTGCAAGTCTATTTTGTCTTTGCAATTCTTATTTTACCAGCTTTAATTTAATGTAGGATCAGGTAATAATATAAACTGTATCCCTCAACTGTCTCTTTCCACAGACCTGTTTTATTAATAATATTAGGTATTCAGCTCTTAAATTCCTTTCCTCTTACATGATAAATTCCTTTAGCATTATGTGATCAATTTACTGTAACCCTTAACTAGGATATTTTACCAGAAATGATAGGAGTGTGCGCTGAACAGAGGAATATAGCAATCAAATTCTGAATTCAGTCTTGAAATGTACCTTCCTATTATATTTCTCCCTTGGGAAGCAATTCCAGGCTGAATACTCAGACATGTGCTATTCATAGTGTATGGCTTGCAAAGAGGCTAATCCCAGCATCTGATAAAGTGTTATTTCAGCTTTTTTGGCAATTGATGTGAGTTTTAAATCTCACCACAAAGATTCAATTTGAATGCTTTCCTAAGGCTGGCTTTCCAAGAGTGAGATGGTATGAACTGCTTTTACCTGCACGTTTGTATTACTATTCTTCTGGTGTGTTGGGCTTAATGGCTATCTGAACAGGAAAGTGTAATTATGGTCTTGAGTTTCTGTAAGCAGTGCTTCTCTCAGAATAAAGTTAGCAATGGAAGAAAATGATTGTTTTATATTGTGTATGGTCAAAATGGCACTCATGGAAATGAGTCTGTAATCCAAGACTATTTGCTATGTGATCCCATTGTCAGTAAAATGCACATGGAAATTTCTGATTTTTTTTATGCTGAATAACTGGAAATATTCTGTAGTTCTATTCTTTACTCACAGAAGATAGTGAATTCCTTGGAAATACTAGCATACTGGAGTGTTAACACAACCTCTACTTCCAATACTTATAGGCAGTGAAGTCATCAATATTTTCTTGTTAATGTAAATGAGCTATTGATTTCTTCTAGAAATTAATTGGACGTGATCAAACCTTGAAACAAGTGTGGCAATGCGGTCATTTGTCTGCTGCTTAATGTTGCAAAGTTGCCCTTTCAGCTAGGAAACGATGCAGTACCCTGGGGAAAAGGCTTTTAAATCATGCTATTGACAATAAATTGTGTACTGTCCTCTCACTCAGCCTCATCGCTCTTAATGTTGAAGTGAAAGCTTCTGAGGTGGGATGTTCATTGTTTTATAACTTGCCTTGTAAATGGTAGCTTTCTGCCAGCTTAAATTCCTTTTTTTGAACTAAAAGCAGTATAAGAAAAATTAAATTTTTTGATTATCTAGGAGAGTCAGCTGCTAGGTCTGGCCTAGGCTTTCAAAAAAAAATCCAGACAAATATGTGAAGATGTCTTCCATCTACAGAATATAACACTTTTTATCCTACCAAAGCAGTTGTTTCTGTACTGGAAGTGTTGGTTGTGCTCCTGATAACACACTTAGCATTCTGCTGAGTTGGAAACTTTGGTGGGGATGAAGCAAATGTTCTCCCTGAAGCTAGCAGTCTCAACTTATGTAGGTATGTTGAGGGGTTAGAAGTGATAAGCAAGAAAATGGCATGATTTAATTTGTCTGGGTGTCTTTATGGTCATTCTTGAATAAGAAAATTCTGGATGCTACCAAAGCAAATTAAATAATCTGACCCATCATTTTTCTGTTCACTTCAGGTTGGTGCGAGCCCTGAATTCATCTCTACCTTGTGCAAGACCTTTGTGTTTTTGTTTACAACTTTACTTTCCTTAAATGCAAAAAAAAAAAAAAAAACCTGCAGCACCTGTATCTTCATAGAAGTGCACAATAATCTGTTCAGATTGAAGATAACAGCATTAAGGAAGTACAGAATATCCAGAGTTGGAAGGAACCCATAAGGATCATTGTGAGTCCAAATCTTTGCTCCACACAGCACCTCCCCAAAATCGGACCATATCACTGAGGATGTTGTCTGGACACTTCTTGAGCTCTGACAGCTGGGACTATGCCTGCTGCCCTAGGGAGCCTATTCTAGGCCCACCACAGTGTGGTGTGGAACCTTTTCCTAACACCCCACCTGTTTTATGTCCTTTTGTGCCTCTGTGGCACTCAAAACTGGCACGGTTCTCAAGGTGAGGCTGTACCAGTGCAGTATAGAGTGACACAACCACTTCCCTTGAGCAGCTAGCAATGCCATGCTTGACATGGCCCAGCATACAGTTGGCCTTCCTTGTTACCTGGGCACACTGTCAACTCATGTTTCTGTTGATCAGTGCTCCTAAGTCTCTTTCAGCAGGGCTGTTCTCTAGCATCTCATCCCCCAGTCTGTATGTATTCCCAGGTGCAGAACCTGACACTTGTTAAGCTTCATGTGGTTGGTGATAGCCCAGCTTTCTAATTTGTCTAGATCTCTCTGCAAGGCCTCTCCACCCTTGATGGGGTCAGCAGCTCCTCCCAGTTTTGTATTGTCAACAAACTTACTCAAAATACCTTCTAGTCCTACGACCAAGTTGTCAACTATGGTGCAGAAAATAATTTCTATGATGTAAAGCTAGAATTTCTTACTTCTGCTAGTCAATATTTTCCCCCTATTTTTGAAGTAATTTATAATAGTTACTGCGTGAGCCAAAACTTGAACATACCATTCAAATAGGTCTTTTTTGTCTTGTCAGCTGTTACTAAACTAACAAAATGCAGATGAGATCTGCAGTAAGTTACATGAAATGTTGAAATGTTTACCTTCCGTTTTCTGTAATGGTAAGATTATCAACTTATTGGAATGCTATATCAACACTTTGACTTTCCTTGCTCATCCTCAGTCTTTTGCAGAGACTCAGTGTCTTCATGCCTTCCTAAAATATCTTCTTTTCTTTTTTTTTTCTTTCAATGAACAGTTTCTGCATAAAAAAAAAAATAGAAAAGTGAAATCCTATGGCTTGTGTTAGGGGAAAAAGTAGACATTAAAAAAAAGATGAGAGACAAAAGAAGGAATAAATTATTGCACTGGTTATGGGTGGGATTCTGGGTACTGTATACCTTCCTGAAGTACGGTTTGTGTGGCTGTTCTCAGTTCTTTGTTTCAGAATTAACTGACACCATGAAATGCGCTGTGGCATGGTACTGCTCAGGGAGGGACACTGTGATGCATGTGAAGCACTAGGTTGCTGCATTTGGCATAGCATTCATTGCACTGTGACAGTGCCACATGGTGTGAACTGTTGTCCTTGTGGCTCCTCTGCTGTTACCCAACGGATGTTACTTGTCCAAAACCCAGTTAACTTGCGCAGCAGAGTGCCTTGCCTCAGTCATGTAGGCATTGTGCTTCTGCATGCCTTTCCCCACTATAGAATTCTGTATCCTGCTATTTGTTACACCCTGTAAGCAGTGCATGTGGCTCATAATGACTAGAGCCACAGTTCCAATATTTTTGAAGGGCTGGTTTATACCTGTTGGCGTCGATCCACTAAAACTGAGAAAATGAGTTTTGTCTTAATGCAGCTTAGTGCAGCTTTTCTTTCCTTGCAGCTGGACTCCTGCTTCTGACTGTAATTGTGCAAGACCTAGCCCAAATTTTTGTGATAAATGTAACACAGAACAACCAGCGAAGCAGGAAAAAATTCTGCCCTTGTGAATGCCTGCACAGATAAATATGTAGGGCAGGAGTTGCTATGTAAAGAATATGATGTGAAAAAAAACGGTTTCTGTTAGGTAATGGAGAAAAGCTTCATAAGCTGTAACTCTGGTAACACTGAATTCTTATCTTCACATTTTCCATCTCGGTCAGATTTTCTGAAGCTTTCTTTGTCCTATGTCTTTGTGGGTATCATGTGTTTTGTACCTTTTCAATTTGGGAAGAAGAAAATGGCACAAATCATTCTTGTCTGTATTCCTAGTAATGTCAAAAACACATTTCAGTGACACTGCCAGTTGGAGACTGTAGCTGAAAGCATGAAATAAATTGCAGAAGACTGACAGGAACAATTTACAGAAGGTGCATTGTGCAAACAGACACATGCATGCTCTGCTAGCTGTTGGACATATGGTTGGTTTTGGAGTTACTGTAGTAACTTAAGCTAAGAGTGAGCACGCACTATCCACTAATTACAACAGGAAAACACTGGACCCTATGCACTGCACTGACAAATTGCTCCCAGTGGTCTCTAAGCTATTTCACTGTTGTCATTACAGCCCCTAGCAAAGGCAGGATATTTGAAGAGTATGGTCTCTGCAACCCGTTAAAGATATTATATCCCTATTTATAGTCCAGTTCCACGAATAGAAAATTCCAACAGAAGAACATTTGCTGTAGAAATTTTGGAATATGGAGCTTTTAAAGGCAGTTGTTCAGTTTATATGCCAGGTATTTAGAGGGGGGGAAAAAAAAGCATTTAAAGCCACCTTGTTCATTAACCTTTCAGTTCCTTGTAGAGCACTCTAAGGACAAGAAAGTGGTTGCATTTAGACATGTAATGCTTCAGTGAAATGGACTTGTGTGTGGGTACTGTTACAGCGCAGACTCCCAGTAATTGCATGTGGTTCCGTTCTACTGTGGTTGTACAAAGTAGATGATCTAAACTCTTCAGGCTCTTAGAATCCCACCACCTTTTGCTGTAGGTGTTATTCAGTCCTTTATACCTTTGCAAAGCAAACATGAAATACCAGCAATACCTGGCATAACAGCAGTACCGTGGTTATTGCTGGTTTGCAGTGAGTGAGAAAATACGAGTAGAAGTTAACGACAATGATTTACATCGCATAGCTTTTGATGTCTGCATTATAATTTGGAGGAAATGACAATGTGGATATTATCTGTCTATCACAGTTTGAGTAGGAGCAATGCAAGTCACCAAATCATTACTACTTTTGTAAGATATGTGAAGTGGGGTGAAAAACTGTTTTGTATGCAACTGGCCCAAGAAAGGGGTTAGCTGAATCAGACGTTATTTTAAAATACATATGTGTTTGTAGAAGAGGTATTTCCAAAGTATTCTGTATCTAAAGGCTAATTAGAACTAGTGTGTGCTGTGGGGACTAAGTCTATACGTTCATCTTTCATTTCCTTCTAACAGCAGTTAGATAACAGATAAAAAGCATTAAAGGTGAGATTTTTGCTGTCTTGTAGTTACAGAAAAACAACCCAGATGCTGGATGAAGGCTTTCCTCTTTTTTTTTTGAGGGCACATCCAAATAAACCTGAAACACAAAGGCTCTTAAAATGCAAAGTTTTTTTTCATCTTCTTGGGAACTGTGACACACAGGCCTGACACCTGATGAGTCCGTGTCACTACAGAAGCCTTAGGCACAGTGCTGTTTTGCTCTTTATGCTGCAGATTGCAGCTTGTGCTTAGTGAACACTGCACATGTACTGGAGGTAAAAAGTTCAGCTTCTGCTCAAGGTCTGCAAGGAGCTTTGTTTCAACAAGATTAGAAGAGACCTTTGGTTTTCATTTTTCTCTGTGCTTCGCTTCATGACAAGTTTTGTAGGGGGGAGTTGTCACTTCAGAGGCTGGGAGCGCTGATTCTTTTTGTCTCTTCTGCGCCTGCTGTATGCAACTGCGTGGCTTATTCAGAACTGAACTGCCTTGGTCCCAGTAAAGCAGCTGGGCTGAAGGAGAGTATTCCTGAAATGTGATGGCAAAAATAGTGTTATTGCACTTGTAGTTTGGAGATTAAAAAATGAACTATTTATGCAACATCTGTCTGGTAACTTGCAAATCTCTCCGTGAAATTCCATTTTAAACAAAGGGTTAGTATTATTGGTCTAGTAAGAGCTAGTAAGGGAGGACAGGTACAGAGGGATCAGATGACTTGTTCAGAGTGCTGTGGTGAGTTGGTGGCAGCTGGCTTCTCTGCAGCTGTTTATATTCTGCGGTCTCATCACAAATCTGCCCTTAATTATGAGAACAGCCTGCTCTGAAGGTTTCACAGCAGTTCTAAGGCAACTTTTAAGCAAAAGCAAATAGCCATTTTGCATTACCTACAGAATCATTTGTTATGTGGGCTGTTGTATACTTCACATAGGCCAGTTTCTTATTCCTCTGGCACTTCTATGATAAAAAGTAATTAACTTCATATGTAGCAAATGGAAAATAGTAGCTTTTTCACCACGGTGAAATGCTGAAATCTAAATGAATGATGAAGCCTTTAGAATTAGTGGCACATTACTCCAGTGAACTGAGAGCGCGACCTGCCCTGAAGGAGCAGGGAAAAGCAATAATGTTTGTGTCCCATCTGTCAGGAAGGTGTAGGAGACATTTCTTGTTACATAATGGCTGTCCCATTCCTTGAAATATTGTGGGGATTAGAAAATACCTTGCATAATTTATGTACACCATCTCTATTCCGGAACCATACATTATGGTTCCCACAGACAGATTGCACTGACATTCTGAACCATATGTATGGTTTATGCAGGTAACATAATACTTTCAAATTATATTTGCTGTGAGCCAATAAAATTAGTATGGGAGTGCTTATGCAATAGCCTCATAACAGCTAAACTAACAAACACTTTTAAAATACATCTCTCCTAATTTTTCATGGGGTAGTCATTGAATTTCACTTTCGTCCCCCCTAGCTTTACTAATGAAACACAGCATTAGAAACCAGCTCAATTACTAGCAAAAATGCCAGTGCTCTCAGGCATATATGGAATTCCTTTCTTTTTTGTCCTATCCCAGAAACTTGCACTTGAGAACTTAAGGGCGGAGTTTTCAATGGATCTGCTTTAGTACTGCTGCAGAGCCATGCAAGTTACACCTACTCAGCATCAGGCTCCAGAGTGAGAAAAGATGATCTTTTTGGATATATTTCCTGAGATGGCATTTTATTATTCTATTGGTTTTTTTCTCTGTTGGCAGCCTAGATTTTTCCAAATACCTTCACTGGTTCACTTCCAAAACAATTACCGGGCCATTTCATCCCATCAATGCTTTATTTCTTACTTTTGGTTTTCTTTGGTTTGCTTTCTTTATTTGAGAGTCTTGCTGGTCTGAAATCACTGCCACTATTTGACTTCTCGAAAGCGTGTTACCAAGAGCTATAAATCTCCGCGAGGCTCTGTGGAAGAGGACAAGAGGGCTGATTGTTTCTGTAGCGCTGGGGCTGTCTGCATCTGCCCCTTGGGAGCCACAGGCAGGGCTGTGGCGGTGGGGAGGCTGTGTGTGCAGCCTGGCTCCCCTCCTGCTCCCGAGGACGTGGTCGGTGCTGGCCATCAGCTCTGCTTCCAGCACAGCAGGGCTTTGCTTCCACAGACTTGTCAACGCTGCTGCTGCTAAAAAAAGGTGGCCTGGCTTCCCCCTTGGAGGGGGGAGGCCAAGCGTTTGTGTGGTCGTATAATGTGGATGAGGCCCTGCTAGCCCAGCACGTGTGAGCTTTAACTTGAATCATTTCCCATTCTGGTTCACCTTATAGCTCAAGCCTGCGTATGCTAGAGCAAAGGTGGGAGATGTATGTCTAAGACCATGTGGCTGGGTTAGGAAATAAGTGCAACTGTTACTTCTGGTGGCATTAGTATTCCATGCTTCCTTCAAGTGCACTCTTTGGTGTGTATTTCTTTTCATTTCTAGCCAACTGTTTAAGAAATAGCTAGACATCGTGCTTAGGTGAAAAGCATTGGAGAAAAAAGGAGCTTCCTTAATTCAGTTGTGCTGCAAAAGTGCACAAACGGAGCTACTTTAATTATTCATGTAGTCATTTCAGATGTGATGGGCTGAAAGACAAAACAGATTTCAAACAAAATCACTGGAAGAAGTATGTTATTGCTCTCAGTTCAGCTGAGTCCTTTTCTAAATGCTATTTATTAATTTAGAAAACCATTTATCTTCCACTTAGAATAAATTCTTCTTAGTATACAAGAGGTCTTGTTCAGTACAAGAGCTAATAAATAGAAGAGCAGATCCTAATCCGGCAGAGGTCTACTTTTATTTCCTATACTCTGAGCAATGGAACTGCTTGGAACCCAATGTGTTCATCTGCTGATACTCAGGGTTGACATATGAATACATTTCTGATTTTCATGGTTCTCATTTACATTTTAGAAATTGGTTTCTGGCCAGATTTGTATTATAATGACTGAAATTCTGCTAGTCATGACCTGCTGGAAGTGAAGGCTTCCTACCTTTATTACTATTTTAAATCTGTTGTAGCATTTAATAGCACTAGGTGCCTGCTGATAAATGTCCAGATGATTACGCTTTCCCTCTCAGCTAGACACACGTGCACACACAATTCTCAAGTAGCTGGAAGTGGAAACTTTTTCCATGCTGTAGAATCATTTGGTAGTTGCTGTCAACAACAGCATATTTATTCTGTGTGCTTCTACAACAACTGTTGGTCTTCAGGAGAAATGTCTGGCAAAAAAAGTTAAAATCAATTCTGTACAAACAACCTGGAGGGGGAGAAGAAGGTCTTGTTATTTTACATCAAATATCTATGAGATGTCAAACCAGTATTGTTTTCAACAATTCATACTCCTTGATTATCTGAACTACAAGAACATTAACTTGTGGATTTATTAATTTACTTTTAGCATTCTCTGTAGCTGATGCATGGTTTGCCTTCCTGTCACCTGCATTCTTAATGCAAAGAATTATTAGAGATAGAGATGTGAGGAAAATGCTGTAGGAATATAATGTCATTTCACTGTTTTATAAAAAACCCTGTGGAAACTTAGGGGCCTTTTCATTGATTTCTGTGCTTTGACTTCTTGTGTGTTCCTTTGCAAAAACAGCCTCAGGTTTTTTGTTATATTTTAGTGTTGACTGTGTGCTGCCCTGAATGCTCAGTAAATCTTCTGCAGTCAGCAGGTGGGGTCTTTTCTTCCTCTAGCATTGTAGATCTTAGTTTACAGGGAATATATAATAAATACTGGCTCTGAAACAAGTATATCCAGTATAACCGATGCTTTAAAGAAAATAAATACAGTGCATGAACCTTGTTTGTTTTCTGCCATCACTGGGTACAGACCAGTGCAACAAGGACTTAGCTGCTTGGTCTTCCCTCCACCCCAGTAGCACCAAGAAGCTGTGCTACAGAATAGGACTGCTCAGGTGGTTATCTAGACCTGACTGCTTTGGTAGGTTGTTTTTTTTTTTTTTTCCCATGCTCTATGTTCTGAGGTATTGTTCCCGTGCTCTTTCTGTCACATCGAATAAGGAAGTTTCCAGGTCAGAACAACTCAATGAAATCAGATTTATCTGGAGCCAAGTTGCATTCCTCCCTCAAGTTCTGTTCTAAAATACATTGATTGAAGTAGGTATACTCTCTGAAATCAGAGGCACAAGAATAGATGGTCTTCAGGAGAAGGTAAATCATATTTCTTTTGGTGCTATCCAGGGAGGATCTTACGGTCTGGAAAACTAAGTAATTTCACAGTTTCACTAATGAAAGTAAATTTTGCAGTCCCACTAATGAAAGTGTTGGTTATCAGGTATGGCATGTGTAATGTGTTGATGAGAACACCTGTGTGTAGATGCAGGGCTGTTTAAGGAACAGGCTTCACTGTCAGGTGGCTGGTGCTGTTTGTATGTGGCAGGACCTTTGTCTGGCAAGTGGGCTCTTCTTTCTCAGCCCAAAGGACAAAGGGAGATGAATCTGCTGGGCACTGTGGCCTCAAGAATCATAGGGGTGTGAAAGGCTGAACCAGGTGAGAGGAGATTCCATGCCACAAGCTGGAGGAAGAGGTTTCTGTAACACCATGTGGGCACTGGGCACCATGGCCAGTGTGTTCAAATTACTCCTTTCTTTTTTTGAAATTATTTTTTTGCCTTCTTTAATTGCAGGTAATAGTTTTCTGTCATTCTTATGCTTGTTCTCTTTCTTGCCTATTTGATTACTGTAATGTGTTAAACTTTCCCTTCCCTTTCGTGGATAAGCCGCCCCCCAAAGATTGGATTTAAATTTTTTAGAAGGAGCTGGTGACTAGCTGTAATGGGATGAACAGGATGACATTTTCAAGAATGCCAATTTCTTTCTACCTTTTTTCTGCAAGGCTGAAATTAATCTGTGCAAAAGACAACATAGATTCTATTCACACCTCATTCTCAGTGAAAAGCATTTAAGTTACAATTAAAGCAAGGTTTTATGTGTCAGCTTAGTATTAAACTATTCTTAAAAGGCCAGTTCAATTATTTAACAAATGCACAGATTTTGTTGCGTGCTTTTAGTTTTTCATGCTTAAATTACTTAGGTTATTTCACACATTTGAATATATTCTGCTTTAACATTGTAACTGAGCTTTCTTCTGTTTTATGTTGACTTTTGTCACTCCTTTAGTTGCTATAATCAATTTGCTTTCTTTGCCTTTCTTTTCTTCCCAGAGTGGACTTCAATCTATTTAAATTAAGAATAAAGCAGCATATAAATCAATCCCCACATGTCTTCACTTTCTTGCTACTCTGCTCTTTATGTAGAAAGCAATAATTGGCACAGTATGTGGTGAGAATACATACATGCAAATGTGATCCAAGATGGCCAGCCCAGCTTCACCAAGGGCAGAATATGCCTGACCAATCTAGTGGCCTTTGATGGATTAAAGGCATTGGTGGACAGGAAGGGGACCTGATGTCATCTACCTGGACTGTGCAAGGGCTTTGGTATGGTCCTGCACTGCATCCTTATCTGTAATCTGGATAAATATGGATTTGAAGGCTAGACTATTTAATGGATAAGAAAATGGTTGGACGGTTGCAGCCAGACAGTTGTGATCAACAGCTCTACGTCCAGGTGGAGACAAGTCACAAGTGGCTTACCCTGGGGGACTACTGCTTCTCAACATCTTTATCAATTACATAGACAGTGGTATCTAGCCTACTCTCAGACCTCACTGTGGCTTTCCAGTACTTGAGAAGAGCTTATAATCAGGAGGGAGATCAAAATTTTACATGGTCTGACAGTGATAGGGCAAAGGGGAATGGCCTTAAGCTAAAAGAGGAGTGGTTTAATTTAGATGTTAGGAAGAAATTGTTTACCCAGAGCGCAGTGAGGCACTGGGACATGCTGCCGATAGAGGTTGTGGATGCCCCAGCCCAGGAGGTGTTCAAGGCCAGGTGGAATGGAGCTTTGAGCAGCCTGAGCTGATGGGGGGAACTCTAGGCATGGCAGGGGGCTGGAACTGGAGGGTCATTAAGGTCTCTTCCAACCCAAGCCATTCTGTGATTCAAATACACTTACTGTGTGCAAAATATGCATAACTTTAAATAAAATATCTTCATTGCTTTTCATAAACTTCTATATCTGCAGTTTGTACACTGTGACTAAGAGACATTCTTCTGCATTTATTGCTAGGAGTATAGCCAATTCATCAGAATGTATTTCATCCAAGAAAAAATGGGGTGAAGTTATTGAGTTAAGCTGGGCAGAATATGAAAGCAGAGTTTCTGTTCTAACCTTTAGGAGTGCCGTGTTTACATAACATAAGTGAGTGGCAAAGTAGTTTTACCAAAGGTCCTTGTGCCATGACAGAAACAGTCCTTTAGTGACTGAGATACTCAGCAGTTATCACAAGCAAAAAACTTTGTCAGCCCCATAAAGCCAAGACAGTGAACTCGGCAAAAATTTACTTCAGAGCATCCTTTTTTCCTTCCTTTATATTTTAATCTTTCCATTCTTGTCATTTTGAATTGCCACAGCATTGGTATCTCCCAGCCTGCCACATGGTCCCAGCTGTGTCTTAGTGAGAGATGAAAGGAGCACCCTCTTTCTAAGTGCTTATGCTTTAGGTAACCATGGATGTTGTTTGTCATCTTTTAGAAACATGGCCGCAAGCATAGCAGCCTCTTGGTAGGATGTATCAGCTCATCCTGGGCACCGGGCTACTGGCACTGGTGTCTGACACACGGGAGCCAACTGCAGCTTCAGGTAAGGGTGCTGTGGTGGCAGAATTACCGTGGGTCCTGAGGTCAGACCTACTGGCTCACTCATCAGACCCTGAGGCAGCTCTGTATGGTGGGTATGAAAGTGGGAAAATAAATGAGGGTTTGTACCATGGTAATTTCAGTCCCCTACACCAACATACCTACAGCTAAGGAGTCTTAACATGGAAATTTACTAGGTGGTTCATGATATAGTTATTACTAGCCACCATAGAAATCTTTAGGGCATTTAATTATTATTTTACTATTTGTTATTTCAGTGACAAATGAAAATTGAGCTCTGTTAAATGTCACTCTGTTTCCTTGGGGTCTTTACCAAGAACAGTCATTTGTCTATTTTTCCCCTTTCTATAAACTCCAAGATTAATTCAGATGTTCAAGTTCATTAATTAAAATGTTTCCCTCTCTGTTTATTTTAACATGACGCACAGCCTTGATTACCTTTTGCCTGAATATGTTTTGGAAGATTAATAGTTCAGCTTTGTTACAGCTTTTGTGAGGATATTCTCTGAAATGATTTCAGTGGCAAAGTCTTGTTTTGAAAATATTATACTATTGGAAGCTTAATTAAAAAAATGGGAATGAAAAAAAGCCCTTGCGCTAGATAGGCTCTCTCTGTAATATAACAAGAGGATGGAGGCAGGAGAAAAGCCTGCAGTTTGTCTGCACACTTTCCTGTCAGTAGTGATGGATGAAGAGGGATGAAGCTGGGCAGTAGTAGGGTGCACTGTGGAAGAGATATAGTAGCAGCAGAGAGTGCTGCTGTTGTAAATCCTCCTGCTTTGCTGGCAGGAGCTCTCTGGAAGTCTGCTCTCATAAGCGTACATGAAAATGTTGGTTTTGAGATCTGTATTTGAGAACTTTGCATTTTCTAAAATAGTGATTTGAAAATTGGTGTGGCTTTTTAAGCTAATGAATATGCATGTCCTTGTTTATATGCTCTAGAAAAGCAAGTTGTTCTCCTGTTTTATGGAGAGCCGAGAGGCATTCAGCAGTGATGAGGAGGCAGAAAGGCTGCCAGGGGGCAGCAAGGTACCCTGGAGGAGGGCAGGGATCCACATGGTGAAAACATCTTGGAGCCCCACCTGCCTGCAGGGACAAAGATTATTTCAGGTGTGCTTCTTATTTAACTACTATTTTCCTTTATTTTACAATATGTCAGTGAATAATTTCTGTTCATATTTACATGGAGATATGGAAGTATATAGAATTCTAATATTAATTTTGTCCTAAGCGTTCTACACTTCAAAAATATTCTTAATGCAAACTTGCAAGGTGTTTAACTACTAGCAGGGCAAATATAGCAACATAATAGTTTGAAATAAGCTTGCCAAATCTTCAGGTGAAAGGAGTTTCTTAACGTCTGAATTGCAGCTCACAAGGTCTCTTGCAATTGCTAGGTGAGCATCCAGGATAACCTGTGGGCTGGAAGTGCTGGGCTCTGCTGCTGGCAGGATAGTGCTGGAGCAGCTGGTCCTGCAGCAGCTGGAGCTGAGCAAAAAGCAGTGCCCTCAGCACGCTGTGCTCCTGGGTCAGGTAAACTGCTCTGCGGTGCTGGAAGGGTGTAGCTTTGCTGTGCTGTTGAGGAAGCCAGCGTGCCTGGTGGTGATCTTCAGCAATCGCCTCTGCACTCTTTCATAATTTTATGGCATTGTTTTTTGAGCCAACTCCTGAGCAAAGCAAGAACCAGTTCAGAGTGGCTGATTCCTCTTACTCACACCAGTGGAATCCTCTGCATTTTTGAGCCATCTGTCTTTGCTTTTCATGTTCTGAGAGATCTCTAAATGCACGTTTAGTTGGTGTTTTATACTTTTTGAATTCCTCTCAAGTTTCTTAAATGGCAGATCACAAGATTCTGTTCTTGTGGATTTTCACAATTGAGTTGTGGGACTCAAGGTTATTTCATGTCTGCAATACAGAAATGAAGTATTTCCCCTCAATTCTGATCCCAGCTCTCAGCTTCCTACTGCTGCTGGCAGACTGTGAGGCTCTTTGTTTTTGCTTTCCATGTTGCTGCCTTTGTATCCGGGTGCCATAACGTAACAAGCCTTTTGGGTGCTGGTGGAATGTTTTCTCTATTCCATTTATGAGCAGCCTTGATGAGAAGGCTCTGGCAATAGGCAGCTGTTGTAAATGGGATTGAGATCAGGATTTTGGAGTGCTTCAGAAGGGTCTGTCCTGCTGGGATGAAAACCAATGTGAGATGACTGGAGAGCTTCCAAGCCAATATGGAGTAGAGATGTGTCCGTAAGAATGTTATAAACAAAGACCTAATGAGTATTGAACTTTATATGCTTTCAATATTGATAATAGAATGCACATTGTCACAAGAGATGTGCTGTGCAGATGTTGCTTATTTCAGTGCAGATTAATTAAGTTTAGCATGGGCTTCAGCTCTACAAAACCCACTGTGGGCAAGCCATAGATTACAGCTACAGGAAGGGGCCTTCACCTGCTGTAAAACAGCCCGTGCTGTGACAAACCCGGCTAGGCTACAGAAATGATAGTTCATCACCTAGCCTAGTGAATGTTTAAAGCAGTTTTTTCTCAATCATACAAATTTTTAATGTAGAATTTTGTCTGATTTTATTTGTGAATGGTGAACTCATCTGTGATGTTCTCCACCCACAGAAGTAAGGTACAGAACAGGTTTGTTTCGTACTGGGCAGGCACTGCAGTGCAAAAGAAGCCATTGGCTCTTCATAAAATGTCTTCTGTTTGCACGAATCACACTGGTGGTAGGAACAAATCTTACTGTATATGCAATATAATAAGTAAATCTATTGAGATCTTAAGTTGACACCATTAACTGGGCCAGACTGAAGAACCTTGTTTGTTGTATATTCATTACAATATAAACAGCCCTACTGAGAATGAAGAAGGGATTGCCTTCACGTCGAAGGCTCTTCTCTTAGTTAGAATAGTTGTACTTTAAAATGTCAAGTCACTTGTCTCAGGCAGGCACTGGGAGATGAGCATCTAAGCAAGCTACTGTGGATCTAGAGAATGACAAGTGTTGTATGGCAGCCACTTCTTCACTGCCCTTGTCATTTCCTACTCTGAGGTAAACGAGCTCACCTTCATTAAGGGAGAAGCCATTCATTGTAGAGTGAGAAGATATGAGAAGTTGCTATGGGCTGCCTTCTAGGCACTACCAGCACTAGATGCTGGAAGCTTATTTGGGACTCAATCTCTATGACACTAGTTTAAGTCTGGATGGGAATTTTCAGCTCTGTAATTGTATCAGCATAAGTAAAGGTATTTACAGTCTCACTACAGCCATATTTCTATTTCCTTTAGCTTTTCCACCCTATTTTTCTTCTAATTTATGTTTGATCTCTTAAAAATAAGTTTATGTATTGTACAGCTATTTCAGCCAACTTTTGTGCTTTCTCTTTGAAGAAAAATGTGGAAGAACAGAAGTGTCATTAAAGTTCTTAAGCTTTGGGATAACACTGTGCAGCATTTTCCACGCATGAGTTGGTTTTTAAAAAGATGAATAATCTCTCATCTTCCAGAAATCTAACATTGCACTGGTTCCTTTTGCAGCCAGGGCTAGGTTGCTGTTTGGCACTGCTCTGCATAGGCTGCAGCTTTACAAATATCTCTTCCTGGTTGCTCAGCTGCATTGTAAAGAGCTTCAGATTCCCAGCTGTACTGTATTGTACAAACATCTTAAAGTTAAGTTCACTGGCATGCAGCTGAGTGAATACAAAGTTAGGAGTACTCTATACCCAAGGAAAATGTGCAGATAACATCAGGACTTGTTATTTGTTGAAGTAAACTGCTGGGGAAACAGGACCTGTTGATAAGTTTTTTGGTTTTTTTTTTTACCATTGGTAGCAATTTTGTCCTTTAGTAGCTGGTGATCTATGATCTTTGCAACCGTCTTGTACAAGCACTTTGTAGAAGCACGTATTTAAAATGCATTTTGCTGTTTTATAGAGAACGATGAAGGAACATGACAGTGACAGCTGTAGGCTATGCTGTACCACAGTAGTTTCCAGTTAGTGTTCACTGAAATTTTTAGGATAGCTGCATTTTATAGAGTATGCCATCGTATATGTTCTTACAGGATGGTCCAAGGACTCTTCAGTGGGGCCATCCTAGCTGGGAAATAAAGAATCTTGTTTCTACAGCATCTGTTCCTGTTAAGAGCACAGCAAAACTATTTTGAGCATGGATATTTGAAAAGTAGATATGCTGTATTTGTATAGCTGTTGTCAACAGCAGTTGCTTATTACCGCTCTCTTGGAGTTGACTGCTGAAATGTTTCTTTATCTGAGAATATTTAGCATCTTCATCTTCTGCAGATTTAAGTTGTGTTAGTATTTAGTGCTTAGTTTGGATATCAAATAACAGTGCATGCTTTTATTGCATCTTTAACATAAAATATGGTGTGTTATTTTTGAACTGGGTTGTCTACATGACTTGCTTTTTGTTAATTTTAATGGTCAACTCCTTGGGGCAGAAGAGTCATTCTGAAGTTTCACAGTATTGAGCACAGTGATAGAGATTAACTATGTGGAACTGTGATGAACTGCATCCTCTCTCCTCTCTGGCACACGGTCAAGAGCATTCAGTCTCTGGTTTAGCAGTTCATGAACCAGCTTTTGTTTAGACTGATGATGTATTCTTTCTTTTCAGACATCTGGGAGACTTGAGGTATCTGCTAGCAAACTACACTTCCCCCATCTCCCTCAAAGAGTATTCTTTAATACAATGTTCATCTCTAGCTTTAGCACTAGTTCATAACTCTTGATATCGATAATATGCTGAGCCACAGAATGATGAAAATGAGTTATGGACAATATAGGTATGAAAATCTATCAGTCAGTTTTCTGACCTGAACAGAATTTGATTTAGTTCATGCTGTATTGCTTTTGTTTTCCTTTGGAAACACAATAGTCTGACATCCCTTTTGACTAACAGACATCCAGCCTTCTTTGCAAAAGAGTCATTGCTCACTTCTTCTGGCTTCATTGCATATGGCACCTATTGCTTAAAGACAGCACAAGTAAGTGAGTCCTCATTTAGTTTGCTATTCACTCTGAAAACCAAATTGGAAAGTGAAAGTTGAAAAATTCTACAATATTTTTAACCTAAAAACTTAAGGTAATAAAAACCTATTGACTTCAGTTGATTTACTTTGTTTACACTTCCATATGTTTAGCACTTAATGCATTTATTAATGCATGCATTTATTTCATTAATTGGCTCATTAATAGATGTGTTGATCTGTCAGTAAATGCAACTGATTAGTTATATTTGAGATCTATTTATTAGATTAAAGTAAACAGGAAAGAATAATGATTCATGCTTGCAATATAATCGCCCTTTGGTCTTTTACATAGGTCTTTTACTTATGACAAGAATTAATGCTGTAAATAATCAAGACTTCACTACTCTTGGCACAGGTACGTGGAAAATACATTTAGTATTCTGATTTTCTTTCTTGCTTCCCATGATATTTTCTGTATAAACATTCTGCCAAATGTAAAGAAAATTCCACTCACCACTTGCTTGACCCTCTGCCTCTGATAGGATTTGCTCCACACCTGTACATTTTTTGTTTCATGCTGTGCCCTCATGGTTTCAGGGCAGTTTATTAACTGTAAATATTCAGGGACCTTTCATACAAGCAGTTCTTTCTTGGTCTGAGACGTCAGTGTCCAGTAGCTGTGTGAGGATTCACAGTAAAAAGCGCCTTTGCCGCAGTCCTGTTTTCTGACTGGTAGAACTGCTGCACAAAGATTCATATCG
The DNA here is from genome assembly GCF_002078875.1 of Numida meleagris. Lineage (NCBI taxonomy): Eukaryota > Metazoa > Chordata > Aves > Galliformes > Numididae > Numida > Numida meleagris. Next base: position 4,427,627 of record NC_034414.1, on the reverse strand, counting down.
GCACACATGGCAGTCACTATCTCATTTCTAACAGTGTTGGACTAGATGATCTTGTAGGTCCTTTCCAACATTGTGATTCTGTGAAATGACATTATTATAACTCCCTTAAACGCAGATGACGAGTGTTTATTTTGTGCTGTTTTGCAGGGTTTCTGTGAGGTCATACGCTGTTTAATGCTTGTTAGTTCCTCAGTTTCTTTAGCTAGGAAGTGTTGATAATGCTTTCCTTGTTTCCTAGAGATCTATGAAACCAAATTAATGGATGGAGTTGAGATAAATATAGTGTTCAGACTTGATCTGAACCAAGCTCGGTGTTTTTTACTCTTAGATTCATAGACAGATACATCAGTAAAGAGGCCATTTGTGTGGAATGTATCTTAGACAAGTGTCAGGTGGATTGCTTAATGCTTTGTTAGATGCCTTACATTGAGTGAGCAGACCAACTTTTAATGCAGACTTTTATATTGTAGGGTGTAGATAATAGAACTTGTGTCAATCTCTTTTTCCATTGTGATTGGTAGTGTATGATCATGCTAATGCTATTCTTTTTGAAAGAACAAGAAATGCAGAAATCCAGTAGATAAAAATTGCATCACTGTTCAACAATACAAAGATATTTAGTTTGAATTCCTATTCCAGAAGATATTCTCATATTATTAAGTTCTTCAATGGGAATCTTTAGAGCCTTCAATATAATAGGGAGGAGGTGGAGCACCTTCTTAGGAACCTCTATAGAGCAGCCTTTTCCATTGCTGTAGCATTATTTGTGCAATTAAAGTGACAACAGGTTTTTATCTTTGAGTGAAACAACAACAAATATAAACCCAAAAGCAACAGAGTAAAATAATTTGAGATGAATCCTTATGATTAAGAGGGGAGTTGAAAAAATATAATTGCCATTTACTGTGAAAGCTTTGTTTGCAGCTTTAGAACTTCAATACGTCAAAATGGATATATTAAAGTAGTAGGCTAAACATATTGGCTATAATGTTGCATGAGGGAAAAAAAAAGATAATTGCAGTGCCTTTACTATTTGAAAGTTGTTCTTAGTGCCCAGGGTGTGGAAAAATAGATAAAAGGCCAAACTAATCCTGGTGGTGTCCTGATTTTAAAGCTATTAGAGGCAAGATTGTGTCCCTGTTATCCTTTCCTTCTGTTCCAAGGGAGGGCAAATGGACCACACGCTAACTGTAGTCCCCATGAAACAAAATTCTTCTTTTATTGCCTTTATGCAAACAGTCAAGTGCTTGTAGAGTCTGTGTCATGCTGCCTTGTACTTGCCAAGTTATTTCATCAGCTTTTAGGGTGGATGCAAGCCTGGCCTGTCTTCCATCCCATTCCTTCTCTAAAAGCTACTGTTCACTGGCATGCTTCTGTTCCCCTTTACATTCTTGCCAGTACTATTAGGTACAAGAATTCCCAGGTTTTTTTTTTCTTAAGACTTCTGGGTACATGCTCTTTCTTAGAGCTTCCTAATATGAATGGGAGTCTACTGCAGTGGCACTTTAGAGGTTTGAATACTGGTAATGCTGGAGACCAATAGCCTGTGTTTAGTTACAGAGCAGTCAGTGGTAAGTTTCATTGCTACCACTGCTTGTTCTCACATTGCACAACTTGGGGAAGAATATTCTTATTCTGTGCCCCATGAAGTCTGTAGTATCTCAAATCAGGATAAGAAGGATAGATTTGGTCATAGATTTGCACTTCTATTAAGTTATCTATCAAGAAGACGCAGCAATATCTTAATGTGATTAGCCATTAACATATTAACTGGCATAGAGAATATTATTTGGAAATTTAAATATAAATATGCATGGCATTATGTATATTTTTGGAAAAATGTCCTGCTTATTACTAAGCCTTCTTTTATAAGGTGCAATTTTTTGACTTTAAAGGTATCTTCAAATAGCTCTTTGGATAATCACTCTGTGCAATGCAGTATGCATAAGTAATTAAAAAGCAAATTAGTAGTAAAATAGTTTCTAGTCTGTTTTGAATCAAAGATTCTTCCACGACAGTTTTGGCAGTAGATGGGGGGGGGGAGGGGAAACAACTTGATCAATAATATATACTAAAGTGGAAAAACAGTTACAACACACCTTGCATATATGCTTAAATGAATTGGACTATGTTGGATTCTGGTGCCTTTGTCTAATGACATTTTAAATCTCTTTGAATCTTACTAAAAAGTAAAATATATATTGCTCTTTCTGAATTAGTATGGCAGAACTAAGACCACTTATTGTGTATAGTGGAAGCAAATGACATTTTGAAAGCAACTTACAACTAGCAGGATTTTCCTTTTTGGTGGAGTGGATGGAGAAGATTGTTTGTGTTTCCTATTAGCTTACACAGCAAGGGTTAAAAGATACACTGAGATCGGTGAGCTCTGAATGAAAGTAGCCTCAGTGCCCTTGTGTCCTTACAAAAAGAAGCAGAGGGAGCTGGGAGCTTATAGTTATTATAGCGGGAACACATTTGGTTGCTGAAATGAAAATGAAACAGCTGAGCTGAGATGAAATCTGTAATGCAAGGGGGAAATACCCAATGTCTACTAAATAAATGTACTTTCTTGACAAAGTCTTCAAAAAACAAATATTATCTACTGGCAAAACAGAGGCCAGAATCTGGGGCTCAAAGAAGTCTTGGCTAAATGACTAATCAAGTTGTGAGTGATGCTACAACTTGTTTGAACAGATGATTTTTGAGAATTCCCTCTTCCACATTTGTAGAATGATTAATCACTCACAATCTGTCTAAAATGCACAGCATGAAAAGATTCTTAGACAATATAATGACTTCATGGGCTTGGATCGAAAAAGGATAAAATCACAAAATAATGGAAGACTTAAAGCAAAAATCATAAGATTAAATTAATACGGAATGTAGTGCTGCTTCTTTAACCTGTACCAGAAAAAGCTTGCAAGCTAGAAGAAATTCAGTTCTGACTTTGATCTGTAAAATAATCCTCTTTTGACCGTAGTATTCATATAGCATTTTTACCCCAAATATCATTGCTTTTCCTCTGTTTTACTGCATATGTATTTGGGAGACAGGTGCTTTTGTAGGACTGAGAAGTGCTGAGCTCATTTAGTTCTACCAAAGGAGCCCTGTGTATCACTTGGACAAGACATTGCCTTTTGGGCCTAAGCCTCTAATCACTGCCTGTCTCCACTCACTTGATCTTTCCAGGGAGAGAAGTCACAAAACCAGCGCTTCTCGGGATTTGGAGCAAGCTCTGTCCTGATCTGAGTACTGGCAGAAGTCATCATGACATCACTGCGGTTCTCATCTGGCCTTTCTCTTTGCAGCATGAGTGGGCTGCCTGCCAGCTGGGAATCGCTGCAATGCAGTACTGCTGTTGCCATGTGCCCCAAGCTCTGGGTGCTGTGCTCCAGGTGAGTGTTAAGTAGGTGCCAGCTGGAGGCTGCTCATTGCCAGGTGAATCCGAAGACGGAGAGATGGAGCTGGGGTTTGGTCTCTTCCTGCAATCAAAGGAGCAAAAAGCAGGCTGGAATCAAGTCCAGAGCCTGGCCTGCTATTTAATTAATCTACCCATCTGTCATATGAGTATTCCTCCAAGGTGTTGTGAAGCTTTCATGTCTGGAATGCCTTCACTTTGAGGGGTTTTGTGTTTGGAATTACTTTAAGGTCCTCCGATGAAAACTGCTGTGTCGGCAAGAGCTCTGCCAGTTGTTAACTGAGGCCGCAGAGCGTGTGGCGTTCGATTACTTTAGGTACCTTTGCTTTTTCATTGAACTACGTTGCCTTTACAAATGCTACTCCTTGAAACAGAAAAGAAATTTTCAGTTTTTAAACCAGACAATTGCTATTCATGGAAACAACTTTTCAGCCAGTAAATACTATGGAAGCCTGGACTGAAAGGTCACTACTGCGATAGCTGATGAGGGTCTGTTTTTTTAATGGAAAGTAAGTATTATGTGGCTTTGCCGCATAATGTGTTTTGCTGGGAGGTGAAGCTGTGCAGCAGCGAGCTTTCTCTGGAGGCCTATTCTCTTGGTTTTTGTCAAGCACCGGCTTCAGCATTAAATGGCTTTAAGCTTGTCAAAGAAAGGTTATTAAAAATGTTCCTGCCTTTCAGTCTCCATGCTCAACAGGCACAATAATGCAATACTGTGGGGATTTTTTTTCTATTTAGTCATGTCATTTGGCATTTTGCCTATAGCTAAAAATGAGATACCATCTGTTTTACTAACGATTCTCCATTGTGACTCCAGCCAGTTCACTAGTTTATTGTTACCACTTAAGAAATAAACTTGCCTTCTGCTAATTGCACACTTGCTACTACAACTTTGAAGGGTTTTAAATCACCATGATTCCTTGAGATGGATATATGAAATTATACTTGTGAGATTTCTGTGCTTGGGCTCTGGGTAATGCTGTGCTGCTTTGCACAGTGCTTTTATCACGGTGTATTCTTGCAATATGCCAGGACCATGTCTGCCTTTGGGCCTCTCCAAAGTTCCCTCATAGCTTTCTGCTCTGAGCTGCAGGTAGGCAAATTAAGTGCAACCAAGTCTTGTGGGGTGCTGCTGCTGTGCTGGGCGTAGGTGTGGGAGGAAATGAAAGGCAAGGGAGCAGTCACAGGTTCCCCGTGTATGGCTACACTTGCAGCTGTTGGCACAGGAGTAGCTGTGAGTGCTGTTGCTGGCTGTACCTTGGTTATGGGTAACAGGAGGCTTCCGCAGAGCTGCATAATACCTGCAGTAACACCTGACTCCAGAGTGATCTGTAACCATGCAGCATCTCCAGGAGCTATTCTTCCACTCCATGCTGTTTTCTGAGGATTTCTGTGACCACTTGTTGACTAAGACAAGTGTTGCTCACATAGTGGGAATTCCTTGGGCTTGACTCATGGGCAGGGAGGATTTGTTTTGCTCTGTTGCAGACAGCTGCTGGCAGAGCAGTGTCTTGGTGACACTGTGCGGCCTTGGTGGTCAGAGCAAATGTGGTCTTGTTCTTAGTTCACAGCCCCTCTTTGAGCATCTCCTAGGGACTGGGGGAAACCACAACAATTTTGAGAGTTTTATGGTTTCCTGACCATGCAGAGTCATAAATGTATGGCATAAGGCGGTACTAGCATAAGCCAGTGAAGCTTTCTTTTCTGGATGACTCCCTTGCACGATGATCCACACACACAGCACATCTTGTCCTGTAAGGCTGTGCAGCTGCCTGGAAAAGGATACTTTTTCACATTCCTCAATCTTACTCCAGCAGCAGAGCTCAGAATTTAAGGAGACATCAGACAGGGATCTTAGATCCAAGGGCTTTTATATATGACCAATAGATTTAGGAGCGGTATTTCTGCTGAAAACATTCAGCAAGGATTTTTGCTTGATGTCATCAGAACTGGGATGTGTGCACTTGCATAAATAAATACACTTTCTACTGAATTTTTCAAAGACTTTCAGAGAAGTCACTTGTGTAACCAGATGGCAGACCTTGAAAAGCAATTGTTCCTCCAGAAATGCCACTCATCATGGAAGCTGGGATGGTTCTCTCATTGCAGAACTTGATTTCGTGAAGTTCCTGCTTCAGCTGCTTCAGATTGTAGGAGGCTAAAAATTTGCTTGTCCGCTTTTGAGCATGAAGGCATTTTTTAATGCCCTGAATGCTTTTAATATCTTAAGCTATGCTGTAGTTACTGAGCAGTGCAGAAAGGTAATTTAAAGATGGTCCCGTGCAACTCTTCTGGCACTATCTGCTTGCTTATTAAAGAAACTTTAGATTTTGCAAGCAGCACGCCTCAGAAGATAGCTGTTAGAGCTTTGAAACAGCTAAGATATTTCAGTTTGAATATTGGCTGTAGCACACATACATGTTACTTCCAGAATATTTTATTGTCTTGACACTATAATACTGATGGTAATCACTTCATGATGTTGTGATAAAATATGAATAGACCACTTTAGACACAATAGGAATTGTTGTAAATTCTTTAAATTTAGATCCTTTAAGTTATACCATACAAATCTTCTAATTGCACTGTTTTTCAAATTAGTTTTCAGTAACAAAGTACACTAATTGGCGCAGTATCATTTGCAAGGGTAATTATTGTTTGCTGGGAGAACTCTCACCACTGTTTGCAAATACTCGCCTGTGAAACTTGGGAACTCTAAGACACCCAGGTCTGCATTTAGTTAGGACACTTTGCAAGTACTTACAGAGCACAAAACCAGGATGAATTTATCCCTCTAGGTTTTGACTGTCATTTACCTTATGAACTTGGAACGCCATAGACTCTACTGCAGCTTCACCTTCTTACAGTGAGCTATTACTGGTATTGTAGCCTATGATTAAGGCCTTGAGTTTAGAAGCTGAATTTTTGGAATAACCGTAATATGGTACTGCTTTGGTTTCAAAGAACTTCCGATGATGTCTCGCACTCTTTGTTATTTTTTCTGAACAAGTCTAAGGCACATTTCTCACAAATTGTGAAGCATAAACGAGCTATTCCATATTTCTAATTCATACTGTTTTAATACTGTGTTAAGGAGTGTAGCATAAATCATAGCTTAGGATAGAAATGGTTTTACTTAAGCAAATGCAAGCAAGATAAACTATGTAGTCATTCAGTGACCAAAAATCAAATCATTTTCTTATGCTTATCTTCTGGTTTTGTTTTCTGTGAATGTTATAGAAGAGTTTAATAACATGGCTATTCACTAACATGGGAAACCTTAAGAGAATATTACAGGATGTGGGATATGGCTTTTGAATTTGAAAAGGTAAGGAACTTTTTTTAGGAACATGATCATCATGTCATTGAAAATAAATGTCATTTCTGTGATCCACAGACATAACTTTAGCATGTAGGTGATTACTGCATATCTAGAATATACTTTAGACAGTGAATTCATCATTAAGGATTCCTACTGAGAATTGTTTTATAAGATACAGCTAATAGTTTCCCATAAGACACATTTGTTAAAATGGAGAATTTAATGAATTACTTGCAAAGGGCAAGGAAGTTAGCAAGCAAAATCTGTATTTCCATTAGTGAAAACATTTAACTGTTGAATAACGTAGTCAAAAACATTTTCAATGATAATGATCGATGTACTGCATTGTTGAATATTATTCAAGAGGGAAAGACAATGATCTGAGAAACAGGACTGCGGAAAACCCAAGTAGAAAAGTTTAACCACATATAATCAGAAATTAAACACATAATTTCTGTTGCATGAAATGTGAACAATAAATGCAATATAAATTGATTAGTGGAATTTCTAACAAGCATAAATCAGAGAAAGCTAAGATAAAAAATACTAGTGTGGAAGTTGGGACATCAAAATAGAGAAAGGGAGTGAGGGAAAGTAGGGAAGTAGATTGAAAGGGCAGAGAAGATAAATGTGTTCAGAATATTCCCCTTGGGTTTTATATCTGCAACTCTTAAATTTTAATCAGAGCAAAATGTTCTGTTGAGGAGCTTGTATGCTTAAGGGACAAGGCTTGCACAGCTTGCTGCCTTCTCCATTTACCCTGGGAGGCCACACTGCAGAGCAGGAAAATGGCAGCTTGGTGGGTGAAGGTGCCAGAACCTGTCGTTAGGAAACTGGAAAAGCAGCAGAATGAACCTCTGCTGTCAAAGCTGTTTCGTCTGGAGACATGAAATCCCAAAGCTCTGGGGATGGCTTTGCAAGGTCACATGGGACTGTCGTTATTCATACCTTTCACATGCCTCTGTGGTTATCAGAGCCTCTCATAAACCTCAGAGGGGTTTCCCAGTGTATAAATTCAATCTAAAGCCAGGTTTCCTAATAACATCAGGCTGTCTGGATCTAAAGTTCCAGACTGGCAAATGACAGATTGCCTGGACTCATGAAGTTTGGACTTAGATGAAATTTCCTGAAAAGTGAATAGTCCAATGGCATTGTCCAGAATACTCTGACAGAAATCAAACGGAAAAATAAATTGATTTTCTTCTCAGCGCTCCTCACAAAACGTACTGCCATATTTTGTAATTACATGGCCTATTTTATCTGATCGATATCAGTCTGAACAACATGCATGGCTTTGTGTGATTGATTGATGATTGCATTCTTTTATCTGGGAAATGCAAGTTTATAAGCAGTCCTTGCATTGCTTTCTATAGCACTTGTCTTATGCTTCCCATTAAAAAAATGTTCTCAAGTATTTAGAACTGCCCCAGGACGAATGATTTTAAGTACCAATGAAAAAGTACTCTGAGATAGGAGAAGGGAGAGAAGGAAGAAGAGTTAGTAACTGTATAATGAACATTAAGCTCCAACTACCCCAGAGCTTGAGGGCTTGATTTTGCATATTGATATATATTTTACTATTAAAACTATTGTCTTTTTCCCATTAATTTCTAGATTCTGCATCTCTTACCCTGCTGATAGTGAGATACAAGTGTATCTTTGAGTATTCTTGTAATTAAATGAATTTACTTAGATCTTACCATATTTCTATTAGTCCTCTATTGTTTCTAGTTAAAATTCTCTGTATTTGCCAAGAAAACAGTTGTTCTCTGTTCCTCCTGATTTTTATTCTGTGTTCTGGGAGATCTTGAGATAAGCACAGTCAGGAAATCTCAGAGAAGCTCGGTTCATCTCATCCTTCACCTGCTCCTTCCTCCTGGCCCACTCCGCAGCCCTGCTCCTCTCATAGGAATGGCAGGATGCTCCCATGTCACCTCTCTAGCAGGATTACATTATCCTGTGCTGAGTTTCATTTTCTATTGCAAGCACCTGCAATGGAAAATAATCCAGGTTATCAGTTTGTGACTTAGAATCCAAAAGGAAAACACTTCAGGAATGAAAAAGTAATCAACAGAAGATGGCATTGAAGCATTATGAAATGGAAAAGAATGCAGTCTGGAGGATTTGGAGGAGTGAAATGAAGCAATGAACCAGAAATCATGCTAGCTAGCATTACCTTGCTGAACAGAGTCTACGTCTCTGTTGAACTCATGTCTTAGAAAGGGAAGGATAACCATCCCAGTATTGTCATGTAATTAGCATGTTTCAGTTGCAGTGGAGCGAGTATGTATAGATAATGAATTGGTTTAACTTCATTTTTGTTGGGGGTAGCATGGTGCTTTTTTGAAATTTTTTTTCTGATGCAAAACAAATGTTCTTTTCTATATTCTGCTTCAGTGTTCCCGGACAAATGTAGCTATCTGCACCCTTTCTTTATGGTTGTGATTGCTCACTAGAAGTCTGCATCTGTGTTCTCGCATTACAGAATTTAATCTATTTACATCAATTCAGTGCACTGAATCTGTCACCACAGCCTTACCCTCACAAAGTATATTTTAATGAAAACATTTGTGTGCTTTCAGAAACACAAAACAAACTTTGTTCATTCATTGCTGCCATAGATATACTGCTCCTTGGCATCTATTTCCTCTTAAATTGCCTAAGAGTAAAAATTGGAATCTGTTGTCTTCAGCTTCTCCCTCCTGTACCTCAAAGCCTTTAGTCAGCCAAGCAAAGGGAATCATTTTTTTCAGTATTTACTTGCATATTCTGTTCTGTATGGATGGCAAGACATTTTCCATACAGGAGAAGCTCGAGGCAATCCTGGTTAGGGCACACTGCCAAAGGTTATGCGTGCAGTTTACAAATTCTCTCTGGCACTGTTCAATCATCAAGCAATGCAAAATTTCCCTTATGTAGCTGATGTACTAGCCTACTCTGGCACCTCTTACAGAGTAGCATCCTGCAGGCATTCCCTGGCCTGAAATGATGTTAAAAGAAATTATGATAACAGGATAACAGAACTTGGGCTGGCTGCTTTCTTCTGCCCATCCCCTGAAACAGGGCTGAATGTGTTTAAATGGTTTGCAGTGGCTACTGCCCTCACCTTTCTTGGTACAATCTCTGAGCCACTTACTTGTTAACGTCTAAGGATGAAAGCATGTCCTTCATGAGCAAGACATACTCCTTTGTCCTTTAGCTGCCTAGTTATTGGAGTATGAATACTTGCAGAGCCTGCAGTGCAGCTTGGGAAACCCATCCTCTAAAGGCAATGGATTTTAGGTGTATTAGTTACTCATCCTGTTACTCATTCTCTGTGCATAGAGCTCTTGCTGCTTGTCTCATACCACTGTGTGTATAACACCAGCAACTGACTTTCTCCCACCAGTCTGGCTAGCTACCAGCCTGTAGGCTACATCCAGATGGCACCAAGATTTATTTCAGAACTGGAATGTGAAGCAAGCTCCACAGGCAGCACTCCCTATTCTCCAGTTAGATGTTACATGGATGACAGGAGACAACACATTCGTATAGAAAGTGATGCAACTCCTACATGAGGACTGTTCCTTTTTTGCTCTATTTTTCCAACAAAGCACAGTAGTTCGCATGGTCAGGAATTATGACCATGACAAGTGCAAATAATTATCAATTTGTATTTGAAGGCTTTAAGTTACTCATTACAGGTTTTGTTCTCTTTTAAATTCAAGAGACATCTAAAAGAAACTGCTTTGGAAATTTTATCTCTGCATATACTCAGAGAACGTGGGGGGAGGTAAGCAATTGCAGATAACTGCAATTTAGTAGAAAGTTCAAGAGTGTAGGCTTTTGTCTGATTGACAAATGATAAGCTTTTTTCCTTTTCCAGATTTATGCTGACATGCCAGGTGATGATACTCTGATGGAACATCTTGACAACAAACTTAGCTTGTCTTTGGTTTTCTAAGGAAAAAAAAAAAAAAAGAAATTTCTTTGACCTGAATAGAAATACATTGTACTTTCTTGGAGGTTGAGGGCACAGTGGGTTATTTTCTGGTTCATTTGATTTTATTTTTTGTAAGGAATACTTTGACCATTAGAAAATGAAAAGCAGAGTGTTTTAACCCCAGGCCACAAGGAGTAACAAATCTGACTCCTCAGACCATGGTGGGATCTCTGTTTCCATAATTCTTACATGGCCTGAAGCTAGAGGCTTCTGTAGATCAGTATGAATTTAGTAGGGTTCATGATTCTTGATTCTAGCAAATGATTCTTAGCTTCTCAGTATCTGATATATAATTTTGATATTAGTTATACATCAGAAAAATCTATTTGTGATTGTGCAAGTGCATTTTGAAAAAGGAAGCAGTAGAAATAATGCATACAATCAAGGGTATGGGGATTTTCTCCCTCTGTTTAAGTAACACTTTGTTCTTGAAGAATCTCTTTGATTTCAGTGGATCCACTGATGGTGTAGAATTACATTTGTGATATTTAAGGGTACCACAGATTAACCTCACCTGGGTACATGCAAATTGTTGTTTTCAGTTTGAGGGTATCTTGATATGCCTGAAGGTTTGACCTCACCTTCCATAGACATTTACTTGTGGTTTGGTTCCTGACAACAGTTTAGATGCTGTGGCACAGCCATCCATTATGGAATACGGACCTCAGGTCCCAGGAAGGAACGACTGATGTTAACTTTATCTCTATTATCTTTGTTAGTATTTGGTACAGCCCTGCCAAAAAGAACCTAAGGGTGCTGGTGGATGGCAAGCTGGACATGAGCCAGCAATGTGCCCCCTCACAGCCCAGAAAGCCAACCGTATCCTGGGCTGCATCAAAAGCAGTGTGACCAGCAGGGCAAGGGAGGTGATTCTGTCCCTCTGCTCTGCACTGTGAGGCCTGACCTGGAGTACTGCATCCAGATGTGGAGTCCTCAGTGCAGGAGAGGCATGGACCTGGTGGAGCGCATCCAGAGGAGAGTCTCAAAACTGACCCAGGGGATGGAACACCTCTCCAGTGAGGACCGGCTGAGAGAGCTGGGGCTCTTCAGCCTGGAGAAGAGAAGGTGCTGGGAAGACTTGAGATCACATTTTCAGTACGTAAAAGACACTATAAGAAAGGACAGACTTTTTAGCAGGGCCTGTTGTGATAGAATAAGGGGAAATGGTTTCAAACGAAAAGAGGGGAGATCTAGATATGACTATATTAGAAAAAAGCTTTTTAAGATAAGGATAGTGAAGCTCTAGAACATGTTGCCTGGTGAGGTGGTAGAAGACATCCTTGGAGATGCATTCAAAGTGAGGCTGGACAGAGCTCTGAATACCTGATGGAGCTGTAGGCATCCCTGTTCACTGCAGGGGAGTTGGGCCTGATGACCTTTAATGTCCCTTCCAACTCAAATGATTCTATGGTTCTGTAATACCAAGTATATGTAATCTTTGGAAATGGTGGTCTAGAAGTGATAATACTTGTGTTTTCTGCTGTAAAACTTATTGCTATCTGTCTGGCTTCTGCTTATAAAAATACTGGGAATTTCTGTGGGTTTTTTTTTTCTGCTGTCCTTCATGCATTGAATCTTTGAGTTGGTATCCTGTGTTCCAGCCTGTTTGTTTTCATCTCTTAACTAGATGCATTTTTATCTTTAGTTCTTTGCATTTAGTATTTGGATGTAAGTATATATGGTTGTTAAACTTCAGGTAGAAACCTACATGCTCTGAACAAAAATGGTATCTAAAAGCTCAGAGGCAGGAAAACAAGTGAAAAGAACAACAAATCTATTAGGAAAAAGTGAACACTCCTGACTCTTGAAGGCTTGGGATGGGCAATGCTCTTCATTTTTTTTTTTTTCCTAAAGTAACTAGTTTCCTGGGGAAAGATAATAATATATAGTTATATAATCTCCCCAGTCACCAGTATCTATCTTGTGCTGCACAGCAATTTCGAAATAAACTCACCTCAGAACTGTTTGGATAGAGCACCTGGACTGCAATGATTATGGTAAATAAAGTTTACACGAACGCAAGTATCTTTCCATTAGATTTTCAGTCTAAGATCTGTGTTTTCACTAAGGACAGTCCTTTATTGGATAAGCACTGGAGAAGAACTCAATAGACTGAAGATCTAGTTCAGTTTTGCCATTAGGCAGTGAAATGAGCTTGGGCAATGCACTCCATCTTCCTGCATCTTGGTTTCTGCACATATGAGCTACATGCATAGGTGCAGCACTATGCAAGGCATTTCTAGCTAAGAGATCTTGTGGCACTTCCCTTGTAGTGTTGGAAGCTCCCTCTCTCTCCTCATAATAGCTGGAATTTCTTCCTCATAGTTTTATTTCTGAATTTTGGGGAAATTATCAGGTTGTGCACACGGTTTCTTTCCCTCTCCTGTGTTACAGTTCTTTGGATGAGATTATCTTGGTGTGTATTGGTAAATGCAGTGTGCGTGCAATCATGCATACACCTGTATATGCCTGTATATTGACCATACCTGAGTAATAAAAGGGAAAATGAAAGGCTGTGAGCTCCGAGCTGGAGCAGAGAGATTTAGAAGCCAAATCGGTTAAATGTGGATGCAGATAGTTCTCTGCTGAGATGAGCCTTGGACTTTTCTGGACAAAGATTAGCAGGATTCTTAGGCTTTTCTGGACACAGATTAGTAAGTTTCTTTGCCTGTTGTTGTTATTGAAGAGTTCTTCACTTCTGCTGTTTGGGAATGGGAGCTAGATGCAGTATAGGAACCTTTACTTTCTTGTGCATCCAGACAAAAAACAGTTTTCTTTTCCAGGATTTTTCAAAGCAGACAGCAGAAGTCAGTGGTCAGCCACTAGAGTGCACCAGAAGGTTTGGTTGTAGCAGGCTGATGGTAGCAGCCTCCCTCACCTAGTGTTATTTCATGTTGCACAAATATCTCCTAAGATGTCTGCGTGCTTTTAACCACGAGCTTAAGCTTTCACATGTCGTTCCAATCTTTTCCCACGTTCTTCCACATCAGCTCCATGCTTTTGCTTGTTCTGCCAATAGATGTTTTGAGCTCTCCCGTCTGTAGCACTAGAATTTGTTTAGCAAGTGCAGGGCAGAAATCACTATGATCAGGGACCATTCTGACGCTCTTCCTGGTCAGACTCGCAAATAATGCAATTGTATCAGAATTAGAGTTCAGGGATGAAAATCTGATCAGAACTATCACTACCAAAAGCAAGATACACTCATTGAGAAGATGAGTGAGGATTGTAGGATGAACCATATTTGCTTACTTGCTGCTTTCTTAATTCACAGCGGTAAAACTGCAAGCTAAATTTGTATAGGAGTGCTGATGTAACTGTGCTTGAAAGTGAAAGCACACAACAGCATGAAATTGTGACCCCATTTAAAGTAACAACAAATTTGCATTGATTTCAGTGAATCCAAGGTTTTCTCCTCAGTGTCAGAGAGAAGAAACAACTTTTGCATGAAAGTAATGCTGCAGAGAGGGAGCTTGTGCTTCAAAAGGAGCTGTCTCTTTTCTTTACTCAGCAGAAATATCCTCCAGATCCTCACTAAATGGATATCTGATCCTCTCTACTTAGTGACAGGGCTGACCTCAGGGACGGCAGTATTACAAGCTCCATTCTGTTCCATCTGACGTAGGAGAACTACAGCAAGCTGTGCCCCTAGCAGTGTTGGCAAGTACATATTCAAAAGCAGCTATATCACAGCATCTCAGAAAGTGGCTTTGGGTGATTTAAGATGGACTAGCCAGTAGGCTGAAAATCCAATACAGCTATGGGAGAATAATATGAAATGCAATTCTCCCAATCCTGAGTTGTGAAACTGTAAGAATACTGATTCTCTTAAGAAACATCCATATGAAGTATTCTGCAATACTGTAAAAAATCTGAAAGAGATTTATGGGTTCTACTACAATAGACAATAAGCTGTAGTTCTTACTTGAAACACTACATTTGCTTGCTACAGAAACAAAGTCCATTAGCCTATCAAGAAGACTCCTTTTTGGAATTTCATTTTACGTTGGTATGTTTTTCAGTACATCCACAAGAAAAGAAACAATAATATTTTAATGAATTTATATCACAGCAGCCAGCAAGAGAGTGCTCTGCTTCTAGAGGTGTCATCGAATTCACAATAATTTACATAGTAGTTTTTCGTCTATCTAGTTTCCTAGCTATTTGTGAATGTATCAGTAGTACATTTTATGTAATTTTATTACATTTTATGTAATTCTAGGCTCCTGAGCCAAAAGCCTAATTTTAGCATTATTCATTCATTCACAACAAGGCATACTGTCATTTCAGTAAAACGTTGGTACCTAGAGTGACCTGAAGGTCCAGTATAATCCATTATGATCTAAGAAATAACTGTGAGACAATCCTGATGGATTTCAGAACTACATATATAAAAAATAAAATCTGTCATAGAGTCCATAAAAGAGGAAAAAACAAAAATCAACTTTCTGTATGGATCATGAGTGTCCACAAGACTTGACATTAATTTCAGTAGGTTTGGTTCAACAATATGTCCTTAGTTGAGAAAATAAAGCAAACCAACAAAAGACTAATGAAAGAGACAACTCAAGTGGAATAAGGAATTTGCTAAAGTAGATATGAATATAATTCTTGTGTAAATTTCTCTTCAGACCTTATCCAACAACAAGGGGGCTAGAGCTTAAATTAAAAAACTTGATTAAACACTGTAATGAATAGATATGACCTGGTAAATGTGAGCCAACTCCCTGTTCCACAACTCTCCAGTTGTCTACTAAAAGATTGAGGTGATAGCACAGAATCAAAATGGAGTCACTCAGAGTTTTCCAAGGTGACTAAATGAAATTAACAGGATTTCACTGTCAGAGCACTGAACAGTGCAAGTATAAGATAAATTTCGATGTAATATTTTTTTTCTTTTCCAAAATCTATATCTCCTCAGAGTGAGAACACTTTTGTTCTTTTCTTATACCATCGGTTTATGGAATTTGTTTACACGGAATAGAGAAGATGTGGAGGATTGTTTCTATTGTTGTTTTAAAACACATTATACAACTGTTTCTCTGCAAATTGTGCTTATCTCTTGACTGCTTAACTCAGTTTGCATCTGTAGCAATAAATATCAAATGAAAGAGTAAAAAAAAAAGCAAAGGAAAGTCCATTGTGGTAATTTGATTACTCTGGAAATAAAGCAGTGGATTACTAAAATCTAATTTGGAAGTGATGAAGTGCATGTGATTGCCAAGTAATTATTTTTGCACAGCCCTTGTCCATGGGGAGAGCAGAATTATTGGACACTCCACAATGTTAGTGGTGCTGCAGTTTGATGTTGACACAAACATGCAGATACATGTCTTTAGTGTACATTTTATGGCAACAATTTTTATCCATCCCAAAGTCTGTATTAATGCATGCACCCAAATCAACTGGAATTAATTTTTGTTGCTGTTTTATTTTTGTTTAATAAAACCAAAGCATGACTTCATGATTAAACTTTATCTTAACTCACTTGCATAAGAGGAAGAAGAATGTTGGAAATTGTAGTAGGGAAAATGATTTAGGTTTGAAGTATGGAATTTTTTTCAAGTAAATATAACTTTATTTGTAAAATTTGTATTTATTTGTAATAATTTTGTTGGGCAGTGGCAAATATAAAAATTGCCATCACGATCCACGATTAGTAAATGTGATTATATTGCAATACTGAGAATATTTTGTTCTGTTTCAGACATAAATTTCCAATGAAATTTTTACTCATCCAAAATCTATTAGAAAATAATGACACTTAGGAACAAGTGAACATAAAAATAGCTGAATTACTTCTGGATACAGAGTTTTGAAAAAGCTATCTTTATTGCTTGTCTTGTCCCAAGCCAGCATCTTTTCCTTTATTTCACACACATCGTGAAAATCATATTGAAATGCTTGGAGCGGTGAATGGTTCTCTTGCACTTCGTCTCCCTGTGCTTTGCCTGTTCTCTGAGCACCCTCTGAGTTCTGCCTCTGGTCTGGGGCTGGGTGCAAAGCACTCCAGAATATTCCTGACCTCAGGGAGAATTTAAGGTTGTATTCCTGCTACAGAATTTTAAGAAGCTGTATGCAGCATCTCAGTGAGGAACCTAGCCTTCAGTGGCCCTTTGCCTCACTAGTGAGGAAATGAGAACTGAGTTGATTTGGTTCCAAAATGAGTATGTGCACTCCCACCAATATAGCAATTTAGGAGGAGAGGGAGTAAAGTCTCCCAAATTAAGGTGGTAGGAATAGCTACCGAAATGCCATCTCATCTCATTTCTCCTTTTTGCTGGGAATAAAAACCAACAAGCATTTTGTAGTTAGAGTGCTTGGACTTACATTCAAATGGCTGGGGGTCAGATCCTTGTCATGCATTTCTGCCATCACTGAGAAAATCATCTGCAAACCGGTATGCTTTCCTGATTACATAGCTACGTTGAGGATTAAGTCGGTGAATAGAAATGTGCAAGAAACAGAACTGCCACCTGCACATGTGTAGTGAAGACCACCACATATGATATTCCGTTCAGAACTTGTCACCCTGCCCGCAAGGACTACTTTCTGTCCCTAGTCACCTCGTCGCATTTACGCATCAATATGATGAGCGGCAAAATGGCGTTTATTGTTGAAAGCTACAAAACTATATAGTATATCTTATCTTTTACTAGACTGTTCCAGAAGCTTACGCAGGCCCCTGGCCAATCATATTGAATATCCCGCTCTGGCCACTCTCTTCCGAAAGGCCATACACGGAGTTGTTGTACACCTTGTTATGAAAACAAAGAAGGACAGCCTCTCCTTCTTACGACACGGGTTCAAGTAAAGTAGGTGAACCAATAGCAAGCATATAAGGAAGGACCTTCAGCGTTACAGCCCGAGTACTCAGTAACATGCCTACTACACACATGTTACTAGTGTTTGTCACCTGGTTGCTAGAAAAGTGAGAAGCAGACCAGAAAATGAATGTTTCAGATGAAGTTTGATTTATGCAAGCAGAAATTCCTATAGAGTAAGCTTTCTCCTTTCCACTTAGTGGTGACATGGAGAGAGTAAAGAATAGTTTCTTGTTATTTGTTTATTTCATAAAGGATATGTCTAACAAGATAGCCTGTAGAAGCATTTTCCAGGATTTCATACAGCAGCTTACTTTAACTGTCCCTGCCAACTGAGGAAGGTAATAGGAATTGTGTTTTAATTAAAACAGCTGCTTTAGGTGCTTACAGATTTTATTTTGTCTCTCTAATTTGGAGTGTGATGCTAAACCCAAGTTTTTTTCTGGTTCCACTCTTTTTATCAGGGCTGATATCGGTCAGGTCTGTCCCTGCATTCTTGCTGGGGACATGTCCTCTACCTGCGCACCCCCACCCTTCTGGGGAGCAATGTCTTGTGGAGCCTGTTGTACTGCAGTTGCTGCTGAAAGTAGTAACAAGTAGTTGTTATCTTCAATTACATATGGCAATGTCATTTGCTTATGAACAATTAAACTAACAAAAGGAGAGGATTTCTAAAGCACTTGCTGTTAGCTACATCCTTTCCCACTTTATATACAGAAAGAAAAAACTGAAGGACAAGACTGAGTACTTTTAGGAAAGCTCAGCCTCAATGTGGTCAGGTTCAGCATAATGTGAAGTTTGTGCCCATCAGCATCAGCTCACAAGTGGAGAATCCAGCTTCTGGGAATATGGCAGTCATGCAGAAGGAAGTAACTGTACTGTCTTGTTCAGTCTGTGTTGAACCTGACATGGATGTTCCGTATGACCATCCTTCAGCCCACATAGTCTCAACTCTTCATTGCCCAAGTGGAGCCCAAAACAATTTCCGTGTAGAAAAGAGAAGTTCAGGAAACAGTAAATATTTCAGTGTCCTTCATTGACCAAGTCCTTCATCTCAGAACCAGAAGAGTAGGGACAGCCTTAGTGCCACTGATCTAATGCCTCATTATGAGAAAGGCAACATTTACCAAAAGATCAATAAAAATACTTCGAGTGTTTATTTTCCATTGTCACCTTGTCAAAGCTGGAAGGGATCTCCACTGTTTTTAAGAGATTATTTAAATGGATTTCTTCTTTCTGGCCTGAGTTATTGTGTGATTTCTATAAAATAAAAAGTATTTTAAAGAGAAAAGCTAGATTGAGTGTCCTAATACTGAAAATTTGTTTTACGGAATTACATTTACAAGCCTGATATACTTATGAAATGTGTTTTCTCAAGCCAGTTGTGAGGCCCTAAAGGGTTAAATTAACCAGGCTGTATGAATGTGAGCTGAACATATGGTCAGGCCCTCTGAGAGTTTTAAAAAGCAAATGTCTGCTAAAACATGTAAAGTCTGGGTTTTCGAGAGTATGCTGTCAGCATGAAAAGAGTCCTCTTATTTACCAGGCTGAAAAAAGGGGAACATCCGCAATTATTTCACCTCTCTGGTTGCACACAATGAACTGGGAGGAAAATTAATGTTTAAGTAGAGACAAAAAGGTAAAGAAGTGGAAAATCCATTTGGTGTGAAGGGTGGTGGAAGAGAAGAAATATTTGATGGCTGGACTTGTAATAGGAAAGAGAAGAACTCTATTTTAGAGTCCTTCAATCTGCTGCAAAAGTTTGGATTCTAAAGAAAATTATTTTGGTTTACCCCTCATTATAACACCTCAGATCTAACAAGATGAATGTTTGAAAAAAAAATCTTTCAAAAAGAAAATTCCGCTTTAAAATTCTTAGTAGGTATTCAATTGCAAGTTTTAGAACTGATTGAGACTACCAGTGGTTTTTGTACTATTTAAAAGATGATAGAATAGATGCCTGAACTATGACATCTGAGTGATCTCTGAGTAAAAGATATTTTTATCTCCTCTTTCATTCACACTGAAGGAATACTTTTAAGGAGGAAAAAAGTGTATTCTTTTTAGAAGGCTAGCATGTGAATACTTATTTAGGTTGAAAATCATTTCAAAGGAAAAGTTTTGATTTATTTTTAACAGCAACTCCCATTATTCTGAGAAAACTAGCTGAAAAAAGAAAATATTTTTCCTGGTCTTTCTCTGAAACTGTTCTCACCTGAATTACTAAGGGAAAACCCGTTTAAGTTGATAGTGATTGAAGACTGTAGAAGTCATAGGTCTTCTTAACAATAGAGGAGCAAGTCTATTTTTTCCTATGGGATGTTAATCTCTAAAAGGGAATTGCTGCCATTTTGTCTCCAAGTTAGAGATTTGAATGGAGGCCAGAACAAAGAAGCGAAGGACACTACAGACTGCTGTGACTGAAGTATCCTTTCATGCTTTCCTTTCCTTTTCCCATTCTCTCTGAGCAATGACTGAGATAGAAGTATGGGCTGTGTTTATAAACATACTACTTTTACATTACATTGGATAGAGAAAGGTTTGGTGGCCTTCATAACCAAATCTGCTTCTGTGCATGGTGAATCAAAGCAAAGTACTAGAGACAGAAAGATTTGCTGATTATACCTATTTTTTTTTTCTTTCCAAAGGAATTTTACTCAGGAATTTTACTTATTTTCATTTATTTTCACTGCTGCTGGGCAAGTAACACAAACACCCATTTTGTTATGTAAAGGCATAAGGCAGCAAAAAAGCATTTTTATTTAAAATGAAGTAAAAAAAAATTATATATTACGAAATACTTTTTGACTAAGCTTCACTTTTCCCTATAGCAATTAGTAAAAAGTAATGCCAACTTCTAAATAATATGCTTTTTTTTATGCTTTACTTTTTTGCTCGTTTTTTTTATTTCTTTATGAAAAGCAGATCATATTATCATGATAATTTTAGTTTATTCAGATCAGTACTTTACATGGAAAATATGACTCTGAATGTCAGGGGCTTGTTAGATTCTTTAGGTCAGTTTAAAGTAGTTCTGAGTAAGGCACATGTGTGTTGTTCTGTGTGACAGAATGGGGCGATGGCCAAGTGGAGGGGGAATGACCACGGAAGAAACTCTTTGCTGCCCAGGTTAATATGGGTCTGTTTTCTGGATGCCTTAGACTGACGAGGTTAACATGATGTTTTGTGCATTCTCTACGAGTTGTTTTCTTCTCACTTTTATTTTAGAAAACTAAATTAATTAAATTCTATTTTGTCAGTGTGTCCTATGTTGGACAAAGAGAATTCTACTGGGTGACAGTTGTTAGCTGAGGTCTAGAAAAAAAAAAAAGGTTGAGATTGTGTTTTATAGTTAAAATTCACACCCTGTGGGACACTATTTAAAATGACTTTCATTTGTATTTTTAATCAAATCTATCCTTATTATTTCTGAAGGACTTGGAAAACATGTGTTTTTGGCCGGCATTGGAAATTAATAAAACAGACCTTCTAGCTATGCAGAAATGGATGATTTGCCTTGAACCTCAACTTCTGCAGTGGCTCTCAGCTCTTGGAATTCTTTGAATTCTTGCTGGCTCATGAGTCTTTCTTTATGTGTTTTCTTTTCATCTGGAGACATCTGCATCAGGACTCATGATGGAGTGTGAGGTGAAGTCATTGGATGAGCTGTAATATGCTGTGAGCTTGCCTGAGGGTGAGGAAGGGCAGTGGGATATTTGGTGCTCCAGTGAAGTCCTTTGGCCCTTTCCTGTCATCTTCTTTTGCCAGCCTTCAGACAGAAATGACTTCTTGCTTTACCTTTACAGGAAAGCAGTTCATCAGGAGGTTTACAGATACGACTCTCAGCATTCTAAAGGCCCTAACAGAGTATTTTGTCTATTCTGATTTTAAATATATATATATTTTGAAGTGCAGCAGTGTTCGGACATGCCACATGAGATGTGGTAATGGCCAGAATGGGTCAGTGCCCGTAGACTGCGTTTGTATTTTAAACAGTCTAAGAGTTAGATCTGTGAGTACTACCTCCCAAGAGTACTGCTGGGCCTGAATTATACAGGGCAGATTTGCCTCACTTGTGGTGGCAGGCTTAGAATTCTGTGAATGTTATTTGCCATTCTCTTCCTTCTTTGGTTTTCTCCCCTCTCCTCTTTTCCCCCCATGGCAAAACTTGCATGGATCTGAACACAACTAGAGCTTTTCCCTTTTTGTGATGACTGAAAATACTAATTCATCTCAGAATTCTGATATCACTGCTTTTCAAAATCCAGAGATCTCACTACAACCAATTCATGTATTATCGTACTGTAAATTCTGATATTTTGTGTAGTATACATAAGATTTTAATTATCTGTACTAAATTTTTGAGCAGCTTAAACTACAGTAAGGCAGTAGTGACCCCGAACGCAGGAGCAGCACACTACTAGTGGAGTATTAGAATGTGTGTTTTTATAATAATTAGCGATGAACCAATGTATTCAAAAACACTGAGCCTTCCTCCCTGGATGTCACTGTGATGATACTGCAGAAGGTATGGAATGCCTCAAAAAAACTCTTACCTGTAATGCCACAAAAAGGGCTTGCAGGCAGCCTGCATGAGCACCTGGAGACTAGCCGTGAACATCCTGTTCTGATGCAGCGAGCTGCACAAGGGTCACAAAGCCACTGCCTTGCAAATAGGATGCTGATAGATGTGTACTCATCTTTACTAATGTACCAACTGAAAATCTTTGGAGACAAGTGTACAATGCTTGTTTTTCTGCTGAATCTTACTGTGACATTCGGATCTGGTTCTGCCTCTCATCCTCCTGTTTCTGCCAGCATATAGATTTTTGTGGATAAAGAGAAGTATTTTTCCTGTATCAAAATTAACAATCTCCATAGGAAAACATTAAAGCTATTAAGATAGAAATGATAGAGGAGTACAAAGGGTTGTACGTTTTTTTTTTTTTCAGAAAACATTCCGAATTCAACATGATATATTAATCTTGTTTTCTGAAGCGAGCTGTGAAGCACACCCTCCTAATTTCTGGCTGTGAGCCACCGCATACAGTTAATACACATGTTAAAATGCACACAATGCGTCTCACTTTCCACTAATGAGATTTCAAAACCCGTTCTGATTTGCTGCTGTTTACACAGGGAAATTAAAAAATTGATTGGTTACTTCCTCCCTGGGCTGCTCCCACTCGTGCAGCCGTGGCTAAGCAACCGCGCGGCTGCTCCAGGGCCGACCGCAGAGCCCACAGCAGCAGGGGCCGCTAGGCTCTGGGATCAATTAAAATGCCAGGCTTTTCCAGGCTGGTTTCCAGAGCATCTGTGCATGATTCCACATAAATGTAGGGAATTAAAGATCAGACGAAGGTAAACATTGCCGTGCTTTGGTTACCATTGAATTAAAATGAGGAGATGCGATACAACATGATGGTTCAGCCTGAAGCTGTGCTTGCAGCCCACATTTTATATATTTACATCCAGTTGCTTTATTATTGTTGGTATGTCTTAACTGTAGGCTGCTTGAGTCATTATTTGGGTGCAGAGTGTATCTAGGAGTTTAAATCCAAAGTTGTCTAGCTCTTGTGAAACGGTGTGTGAGAAAATACATGACCTTAGCAAAAAGCTGCTTTGCTTTATGCATCACACGTATTTGGACCCACGCTAAAATCTTTCTCAAAAAAAAAAAAAAAAAGTTTTTCTCTTAGTCACGTACCTGGAGAATTCTGGAATCCTGTGTCCTGGCTGGAAGGTTTGATACTCTACATCATGGCCAGTGTGCTCTAACCACAGCTGCTTAGAAAAACCCTTCTGTGTTTGGAAGTAAGCAACAATACCTTTGCAACAAATGACAGATAGTGCTGCAGCCTTGCCTCTCCCTCTCATCAGCAGTCTGCTCCTGGAAGGAAACAAGCTTTTTTTCTTGCTATTCTTTGCTGCTGAGAGGAGACTGAGATCTCTCAGCACTGCAGTGCTCTGTACAAGCCCCAGGGGAAAGGAACAGGCACTCCTTTTGTTGCTGGGGTAGGTGGGGGCCAGGGGCAGATGTCACAGGTGAGGAGTGGGATGCTGCCACTCATCAGTGCAAAGTGAGCACTGCCTGCATGTTAAGGGGCTCAAAAGGGGAGAAAACAACAGAAAACCAGAGCCTGCATGAACAAAGCATGCAGTGCTGAGTAGAAACTATCAAGACAGTACTTCAGCTGGATCTGAAAGGATAAAACAAACCAATGGGCATATAGGAAAATACATATGAAATAGAACAGTTCAAGGACAAAAAAAAAAATATTGAAATAAAGCGTAGTAACATGAGGAACTGTGTCTGTTGATCACTTATGTTTCCAGCTCTCAGCTGTTAGGATGCAGGAGAGGAAGGAGAGCACTGTCTTCCAGGTTGTGGCAGGTACTGAAACTACTGAGTTCTCAAGACTAGCCCAGAGACGAAATGCAGTGCTAGCAAACTTTGGATTTCTGTTGTTCTTAAATCTGTAATATTTCTTTACAGCAGTGCCATTTTGAAAGAGCATTACGTTCATTTATTTCTTCCAGCAGCTCAGCTATATCGAACTGCTCTCTATTGATGTTTTCATGTTATTATCTAGCTTTCCAACGGCAAAACTGCTTTACAAGAGTATAGAGTTTGTGTTCTCAAGCTATAGAAAAGTTCTACCTTTTATTTGAGACTCTGAGCTGCTTTATAGCGGAAGGATTGTCAAAATTCGCTATCTTAGCCTTCTGATGCGCTTATAGGGACTTAACACACCTTATTTTTAGTTCTTAGTTTTTAAATGCTAGTTTAAAAGATGCCCAGAGCATAAAACCAAATTGTCTTATCAGTTAGATGTGTTCACGTCAGTACTTTGTATCATATGGCTGAACAGTTATACAGGTGTTGTTTTTACAGGCTGAGTGAAAATATCCAAAATGCTGTTCTTATATGATCATGTTACGAATTCAGACTTCAAAAATCTTCAGCTGCGTCTTCTGCAATCCTGTCCTGCACTGGGCTCAATTATGTGCACTGAAACCTTAATGTAATGTCTTAAGTTTAACTCCTTTGTGTTTCGGTATTGAACTTGCACTCCACCCTCTTCTTACCTAGATAAAATCTTGCTTCATATCCAAGGGCCAGCCTGCAGAAAAAAGGGATTCACTTCTCTGCAGCTTCTTCAAGGCTTCACCCTCTCCTCTATGTATGGTTTCAGTAAGAAAAATAGTTTTCTTCCCCATGTCCCAACCTATTTTCAAAGGCAGCATGCATACCACATAGAGCGTGCAGTTTCTGTGGTGTGATTTCACATAATGCCTCATTTTAGTATGATTGAAACTGAACTTTTCCTCCAAATGCTGGGTAAAAATTGCCTGGAGCAGCATCTGTACTCATGTTAAACAGTAATTAACACGTGCAGTTAGCACCTTGGATGATGTATTGTCCCTTTTCTGCAAATACATCTTCCACCCCAATGCATCAAGTAATGAGCACTTTCTTTTAAAAAGTATTAAAAATTTGTTAAACATCTTCTAGCCAGTATTTTTCTGTTGTGAGGAGGCTTTCATATGTTAAGGAGGACAATTTGAATTCCAAATTGTAAAATGTGCACTTAATTACAGAGATAAAATTATTTGCTACATTTATTGCCTTTATAAATACTACAAATTAAAATATTTTCTGATTGTTACTAAAGGAAAAGTCACAAGAAAAAATACTGAATTTATTTATTTACAGTGTGCCAATAATCAGGGAAATCTCTGAATGCTGGGCAGCACTATAAACTTTCTGAGCTTGTCCTGGTTGCAGTTCTGCTATATGTGGTTCAAGAGGACATAGCCTGTACTCCAGTCCTTCTCTGGCTTTGTGAAGTGACAGGATATTGGAGCTGACAGGGCTGCTGCAGCACTGAAGCCAGCAGGAGTACCGAAGGGCCTGCATGAAACGGATACTCTTGTTTTGTTGATGCTGAGCCATCCAGCTTGGAAAAAAAGGCCGTTTCAATATCAGCTTAGACTTCTTTTCAAGCATACAAATTTGAAAGGAAAATGATCTGAAAATATGACTATTTTGGGTGAATTTAGCGTACTTGGAAAGGGGAGAGGGTGCTGGATTAGCTTCGAACATCCTTTTTTGGCCCTGGCTCCTCCACCTTTGGCCTCACCCCTGTGCTGGGCAACCCAACGCCCATGGCCAGAGCACTCCCAGACTGAGAGCATCCTTGGGGGCACAGAGGTTCCCCAGCCCTGCCGGAGGACCCAGGGGCTCTTGGCACAGCTTTCAAGCTGTCAGTCACACTTACTGCCTTAAAAATGGGGGGTAAAAAAAGAGACGTTCTTGAATGTTCAGAAAAGGAAAACATATGGATGTTTCTCACGGCACATTGCTTAGTTTAACACATGCAGTTCCCAATAAAAGCCATGTCGTACCTGGCCAAAAACCTTAGCAGCTCTTTGAAAATTTGCCCCTAATGTGAATAACTATAAAGTGTACTTATGTGCAGATGAATATGCCTCTACTGCACCAGCAATTGTATAAAATAAAATGTCTCCCACCACTGCCAATGCATTACCCTGACAGATTACTACAACACATGTGCTCCCAAACGCAGCTCAGATATAGCCTAAACTTGGCTTAGTGCAGCAAAGCACAGCAAGGCTTTCCAAGAAATGGTTTAATTGCATTGGCCTTAAAGGTTACTCAAAGTCTTGGCAGAGAAGGCAGAGAACAGGATGTCATGAAAATGTGGGCTTGCTGCTTGCAGGGTGGCTGTGGTTGCTCTGCTTTCTGCTGCAGTGTCATGATTTGGGGTGGCAGCTGGGCACCTCTGCCCGCACTTCAGCCCAGAGTTTCAGGTGCTGCCCTTCTGCTTGTGTTCTCTTCTGCAAGGCTCTGGAGGGGAGCTGCTAGGGGTATTTGCCAACGGCATCAGCTTTACAAAATCCTGTTCTTAGTCTGAAGAAAAGTGTTCATTCAATCATGGTGTCTCTTGATGGGCCAACATCATGAACACTGGTGGCAAGAACTAAAGGGTATACCTCTCTATCCTCTTAGAGTTCACTGAGAACCTGAGAACATAGATGTGACATTTTGAGTTAAAAAAATTTTGTTAATCAGTGGTTAAATGGTGAAAAAAAATATTTTTTCTGTTCTTTGCAGAAGCACTACAAAAGCAAAGCATTGCAAAAGCTTTCATAACTCTCTCTATTGGTTCTGCATACTTTGGAAAAATAGTTTTTGTTATTGTTTTGCTTGCTTAGTTTTACTCTGAAATAACATGCTGCAATGTGAGGTGCAAAATGAGCAGCAGAACACTGCTGCATTTCTTCACTTAACAAATGGTTGCTTCACTGGCTAGGTACTAAAGTTGAGTAAATAAGACTATACTATTAAAATAATTCTGTGCATCGTTTCTTTTTATTACTTGAAAAATTCCTGAATTGGCTTTCTCTGTACATCCTGTTCTCACATCGCTCCTTGAATTTCTTCTTCAAGTGACCGTCACTGAAAGGAGTTTTTTGCCTTAGAGCATTTCAAACAACCAGTGCAGTGCTTTGTATTGATTTCTGTGGTATTTTTTCTGAATGTTAGTTTCAAGTACATATGACTGAATTATTAGTTGGAAATAAT
The DNA here is from genome assembly GCF_002078875.1 of Numida meleagris. Classification (NCBI taxonomy): domain Eukaryota; kingdom Metazoa; phylum Chordata; class Aves; order Galliformes; family Numididae; genus Numida; species Numida meleagris. The sequence goes on along the minus strand of NC_034414.1, from coordinate 4,400,468 downwards.
ACCTCTTTTCAACTTGGCCTTTTTTAAAATTATGTGTCTTTTTTGAATTGATTTCAACTCCCGCATACTTTCTCTTGATAGTAGTCGCTGGATGAATCATACAAGGGTTGTTTAATTTACCTTTGTAAGTTGTTTTGATTGTGCACATCCTAAGATGATGTATGCATGGAAAATGTGGTTTACAGCATATAAGACTGCTTTTTGACCACCTGTTATTATTAATATAGAAGTGTTAATTTAAGACTTTTTTTTCTTCCACCATGACTTATCTTCTTCACTAAAGGAAGACATAGGATGATGTGTTGATACGGGGAGTTAAGATGACATAATGAAACTCTATCCTTTTTTTGTTGTTGAATGAATGAGTGAATGAAAGCTAGAATACTGAAAATACATTTACCTTTCAGGATTCATGTATTAGCTCTAAATTAGGGAGGCTATCATCTCCAAGATATTATAAAAATGAATCAGGCAATCTCAGAAAATAAAGGTACTTTCTGAGATGCAGAATTGGGATTTTTGAATCAGCTTTTCACTGTCCTCGCAGCATGTGTTATAGTTTTTGAGAAGCTGAGCAGTCATTTCACATAAGTCAAATTTCACGTGGGTTATGTCATTAATGATTTCCGTTCTCTGTCTCTGCTTGCTTGATGGGAAAATACATCACCTTCTTCAAACAGCTCCACGTATATTTAGAGTTCAGCTCTCACATTATCTTGCTTAACCACTGGGAATTTAATGATTCTGTAGCAATCACAGTACAGGTCCATGACCCAATCGAATGAATGAACCAGTTCACCAAGCATTGCCTGTGCTTTTGATCATAATGCTGCTTTTCAGAGTGGCAGTGCTTAGAGCATTCAAGTGGAGAGAGGATTTCACTTAAAAATATCACAAAAATACTAATTCCAGTTTCAATATTGTTTCTGGAGTCTTAACAGAATGAAACTACTCATATTCCAAGTATTACACACACGTAAGGATTTGCAAGATTAAGCCTTTTCATAACTGCCGCATAACATTTGTAGTTAGCGTAAACACTACTATCTGTTTCAGGACTTACTCAATTTCAGACTTGTTTTACTTTGCCTTTTTGTTTTGTGGGGTTTGTTTTGTTTTGTTTTGTTTTTACCCTGGATTGTTTCATCCTGTTGGAATCTATTGGTCAAAAAATTATTAAATTTTGATTCAAGGAGATTAAAAATATGTTTTCTTCCCAATCATTTGAGTCATGTTAAAATCTCATAGAAAACAACAGTGGTATCCACCTCAAGACTTCACAAAATAGTTAATTAAAATAAGATGTTCTTTCCCTGATAGCCAAATTGGATTATCTGTCGTGCAGTCACAATATTCAGGGGAGGTTCACGCTGGATATCAGGAAAAGGTTCTTCACCAAGAGGGAGGCTGGGAACTGGAACAGCCTCCTCAGGGCAGTGGGCATGGCATTGAGCTCGCTGGAGTTCAAGGAGCTTTGGGACAACACTTTCAGATATATGGCTTGAATTTTGGGTAGTCCTGTGTGGAACCAGTAGTTGGAGTCGATGTTCTTATGGATCCCTTCCAACTCGGGATATGCTTAAATGTTGTCACTCAGAAAGTAATGCCTCCTATCTTTTTTTCATGGAAATTTCTACAGATACAAAGAGCACAATAACACCATTCAATAGAGTAAATTCTCAGCTACACCGCAGTGTTTTTCAGCATAGTCACTACCATTAGCTGTGCATTTTATGTCTGTTGTAGTTTCCTTGGAAATAAATAGGAAGCACTACTTTCAGAGCAACCGACATTGTTGAGAATACATGATATAGGAGACCAGCACTTTTATTACTCCTACATGAAAATGGAAGGATGATATACAAGGGTGGAAAGGTGCTTGCAGCCAGCTCTGCCAGAGAGCTTCTTCACTTAAATTGCAACGTATTTTTTCAAACTGAGAATGTGCTTTTAAGCTTTATGGCTTTAAGTCAAGGCTCAGCTGCTCAGTCAGCTTTGCAGTAGGATGGGGTGAAGTGGCACTGGCCTTTATCATCCTGACTCTTCTTGGTACAGTAAGATCTTGGGAAATCCTGGGAGCAGCACAGTACAACAGGCACTCTGGTTAACAAGAGTGACAAGCATCCCCTGATATACTGCATGTCTCTGTACATAAGTTCTTGTTCACCAGAGCCAAACGTGACCTAAAGAATTGTGTAATTTTTCATGTCTGTAGTGCCTTTAAAAAAGTATAAGATCTGGCATATCTAGTGATATTCGTGCATGTGTAACATTTGAATTTTCATGTTATTTTACTCCTGTGGAGATCATTACCTGGTGATGTGAGTACAAAAACATTTAGTCATCTTATTTTCAGTATCACTGTATCATTCTTTTATGATATCTTACAGAAAATCTGTACCATCTGTTACACTTAAAAGGGATACTTCTTAGTCATCTTCACGCCTCCAAAATGAACTCCAAAGACAAGCAAAAAAGATGCCATAAGATGCTAATAAGTGGGGGGTGGTCTTCTTTTTTGTTGCAAGTATCCTTCTCCTCTGCCAGTCCTCTCTCTATCAGCCTCTGCACAGGTACTTTTGTCCCCGTATTTAAACTGCAATCCTCGTTATAAAAAAGTTAATATATGTGAGTATGGGTTTGGTTGATAACCATGCAAACTAAAATGTATAGCTTACTCACCCACTGATGCTTAGCTTCAAGCAAGTAATGCCTTCTAGTTCCAGAATTTGAGTAAAAGTCTTCCACTGCAGATACCAGATATTTTGGAGCTAAAGATAACATTTGACTCAAAGATACTGCTTGCTCATTATTTTAGGAAGACTTTTATAAGGATAATAGATATTAATAGGCATTAATTGCACTAATGGCCTTTTTCTGCTGCATTAGTCATACAAAAGAAAATGAAAGAATTCCTCTCCTCATTGCAGCCTAGAGAATGAGTCACTGCCAGCTCCCACAGGTACATGTCTATGGCAATAAATGAAAGGGGAACCACTGCAATCAGATAAAATTGCCTTCTAGCCTGAGTTGTATTTCACCATCCAAAAAAAATTACCTCTTGGAGAGTGTGAAAACTTAGTCATATTCTCCAACCTCCTTATTCTCACAAAACTGCTACTTTCTTCTGACTAATGCTCAGGGTATGCTCATACTGCGGTCAGCAATTTCCAAAGCTCTGGCCTGAGTGCTGGCAACAAGAGGCTACCATGTACATGAGCAAACTTGGGCTAAGCAAGTATTTATGTAGAGCTCCAGCACAATTTGTGCTCACCACATCCTCATCCATGCTGTCACAGAAACAGAGAATCGTTAAGGCTGGAAAAGACTGCCATAATCATCCAGTCCAACCCCAGCCCACCCCACCATGCCCACTGACTACGTCCCTCAGTGCCACTTCTCCACAGTTCTGGAACACCCCCAGGGACAGTGACTCCTCCACCTGTCTGGGCTGCCTGTGCCAGTGTCACACCGCTCTTTCTGAGAATAATTTCCTAATACTTGACCTGAACCTGCCCTGGAGCAACTTGAGGCCGTTCCCTCTCATCCTATCACTGTTACCTGGGAGAGGAGGCCAACTGCCACCTCTCCACACCCTCCTGTCAGGCATTGTAGAGAGCAATGTGGTCTCCCCGGAGCATCCTCTTCTTCAGGCTGAACCATCCCAGTTCCCTCACCAGCTACTTGCACACTTTCAGCAGCAGGTTCAAAGTTAGCACAGGACTGCCTACAAAATTTCTCTCAGTGAATGCATATAGTCACCCTTCTCAGATCTCTCATTTTTTAAAGGTTGTATTGTTGTTAAATTATAGCAAATAGCGTTGAACATCACGTACTTTCAAATAATGAGCACACTTACAGGTCTGTGAACAAATTTGCTGCAAAGAGATGTATTTATGCTCCAGTTCTCCTATTTGCTCCCAAAAGACATACTCTTGTGTCCCTGTGTTGTTTGTATTGCCTCAATTTTTCAAGTAAATTATTCACCATGAGTTATTTTCTAATTGTAAAATGTTACAAAAAGGCAACTGCAAAAGAATAAGAGACAATAGCATGGCAGACTATATCTAATCAGAGAGAACTGCTACGTGCCAGGAGCTTGCTACACAGCTTTCATAAAATCAGTTTAGATGGATTGAGGCACTGTACCGGCAGGTTATGTCCTGTGGAATCTGCACCACAGAATCTACAGCAGTATCAATTAGCTGTAGTTTTTTTCTCATCTCAGAAGGTTAAGTGATATTTCACCTGAGACCTCTTACAGGTGATGATCTGAGGTCATCTTTAGGTTGGATGTGACTTCAGTGAAGCTGCCTATCTGACAATAACAAATTGTGTATCTCTAGTTAAATTCAGTTGCTGACTTGCCATTCATCCACATTGTCTTTACTTGCTTCCTGAGAAAAGTTGTGTCAGCCTTTGGGAAGGGATTTAAGTAAGAAGAACCTTTGGTGTTAGATTTCTCCTAACTACATTTATTTTTTTATTTTTTGACTAGAATCCTGTGAACAACGCATTCATCTTAAGTGTTTTTATTTTGATGTTCCTGTTATAATCGCCTATCGAATATGCTGTGACATACGGTGTTGCTTGCATGTAAATTGTGGGAGAAGGAAAATGCCAAACAGTAATTGATAAAGTCATTGTGGCAAACTGTTGAGCCAAGTATAACCCAGACAATACTGCAATTAACAGAATTCCATCTTTTCTTACTTTATTATAGAGCAGTAAATGTCAAAGTGTAGTTAAAAAACTTAGTGTTTCTGCATCTGCAGTGGCAAAATAATATTTATAGTATGTGAACTACCTAACAGTTACACTTCTCTGTGTGTGTGCATTCACTAATTTACAGGAACGTGCATTTCTTCACCAACAGTTCTCAATACCATTTGCAATTCAGATCTTTGTTGCTTTCCAGGTTACTAATGGGGAAGCTCAGGCAGGAGAAGACAACTCTCTTTTCCTAAAGCGTAAGCTCGAGCTGTGCTATCAAGGTTCTCTGGTCACAAGGGGAGGAAAAGAACAGCAGCTTGCCAACAACACTAATGGCTTAGGGCAGCCAGTTACATAGGAAATAACTCGTGTTTCTGCTTGGCAAACCAAGAGGTAATGTATAATACCCTATAACCTGTCTGAAGCTATTTTAGTTAGACAATTTTTTAAAACAGTGCCAGGACCAGAGCCTCTAGGAAAGCCAAGCAATCCTGTGTGGATAAGCCGGAGTGAGACTGTGCCGGAGCTGAGCAAAATAATGTTGATTTCTGACAGACAGGCACCTGAAAATGCTTTGTACCTTTGCAAGTACTTTGGTTTTGCTCTTCCAGATGAGAAGAAAGAGAAAACGCAAGGGGGGAACGTACCTGGCTTTTCTGAAAACTTACCTCCTTGCCTTCTTGTTTTAATTACTTAATAGACTTCAAATCTAAAACTCAAAGTTTCACTGTGTCAGGACTTTTCTCTTTTGAGACGCTGACCTTTTTTGTATTTATTGTAATGTATTTCTTTCTAGTATACCACCAAGTCAGTTCATTGTACAGGTACAGCTTTGCTGCACAGGGGAAGCATGCATGAATCCACCCCAAAATTTTGCCTCTAATTATCTAAAAGTGTTTCCAGTGTGAGCAGACTCTGTTTTCTGGCAGTTCGCTTGTCAGTCTTGAGTTCTGATGAAAGGAAGAATTTCTAAACATTTTAGAAAAGCTTAATCTGTTCATAAATCTTGTTCACTTGCTTTGGAGGCACAAAGAACCACAGAGGCGTGTGCTTGTGTGCATGCAGCCTGCGCTGACAAAGGAGGGGTGGTGTGGATTGGGATGAGGCTGTGTTTTGCTTTGAAGACAGAAGGAGTCTTAAAGATTATTTACTGTTGTTTGGCTGCCTTCCTTGCTTTTCACCTCTCCAAGGCACAAGTTGTGATGGTAAGGAAGGCAAAAGTAGGTTAGTGTGGGTTTTTTTCTGAGAACACAATTTACATTTATTGCTTAAGATGGGAGTTCTTAAGAGCTCTTTCTCTGTAAAACAGATATCCTAAGATTAATCGCATTGTCTCGTTTTTCTCAGATGCCATGCGTCTATATAAAAAAGGCAGATGTCTGTTCTGATCACCCTCTTTTACATATGTACAGTCTCCACCCTCCCCCTCCAATCTCCTGCCAGCACTCAATGAATCCATATCTTACAGACCAGGATGTCGTCCTGCGTGACTGCTCGAACTGACACACACCTGTGCTCTCTGTGTGTAATAACCAGCTGTGACATTTTTAACCTTACTGAGATTTGAAGCAACCGAGAGGGGAAGCAAGCCTTTAGAAAGATATGTGAAAAAACACTGAAGAGTTATAAACCGATAAGTTGAAAAGAAGAAGCATTGACAACTCTTATCTATATTAAAATTGATTTCAATTAATGTGTTTGCTAGGTGTTCTAGGCTGGTGGTTATTTTCAGAAAAGTATCAAGGAGATTTATGCTCTTTATTCCCCCATCCCACAAACTCTTTCCTTATACCCTTCCCTATGCCTTCTTTTTTAAGAAGGTGATATAGTTCTGTCTTGGTGTAGCTGATTCATTGGCACTGGTAGATTCAGAAGTTTTATTACCAGGCAGAGGTATCCAAGTATCTGTCATCTCTTCAGAAAAATTTCTGCTTCTCGACTGGCACATGTCACAGAACAGTAAGCTTTTTGCTCCCTAGTCTCCAAAATAGATACCCCCCACAGCCCATTTCATGATGCTTTGCGCTAAGTTTGCATGATGAAGTCCCAGGGTGTTCTTTTCTCACATGCTGGCAAAGCTGTTTGAGGGCTGTGGCTCAGTTCCTCAGTTTCTGATCACAGACTCTTGTTGCTGTGCTGCTTGGCAAAGGACGCAGCTGAAGCCACTGCCAGAGCAGTCACGCCAAGAGGGAGTGGCAGCCTGGGTGGGTGAGAGCCCCTTTCTCGCTGTATGAGGAACAAAACCTGACTGAGCTTGAAGGGCAGGATGTTGTCCCAGGTCTGCTACATTCCCGTGTGTTCACCTACCTAACTCTCTAGTCAACTTAAAAACATTCCTGATAAACTGGGATTTTAGCATGCAATGTATAAAGTTGCAAACAGTTAGAGGTGGATGAAAGCTAATGCTAAAATGCAGACACGAAATGTGCCCCCCTCCATATGTTCACAAAATCAGTCCCAAATCAGACAGATTAAGGGTTGAGTTATTTTCTTCCCTTTCCTTTTTATTCTGTCCAACTTTTGGCATTCTATAGGTAATACTGGTAGCTCCCCAGCACACAGATAGCAGGCACGTGTTGCTGAAAAACTCAGCGACAAATACAAATTGAATGAAGCAGACTCAAGCGTGTCATCTAGGGTCTGGCAAGCAGAGAGATAATTAATTTGGGATTTAGGAGATAGGAGAACTTTCAATAGGAAAAAATTAAGGAAAAATCCTCAGAGATTTCTGACAAATGTTGGAATAATTATCTTTATTTCTTAAATAAAGCTTTATTAGCTTTTCTAAATTCACTGTTCTTAGGAGCTAATTCAAGATGCTGCTATTCTTGAATGATCATTTTGATTGACTGATTCATTTGATTTATTATAGAAAATTGTATTGGGAACAAGTTATTTGGTGGAAATGCAAACTAATTAGTGAGACACATGTAGATTAATAATTCCTAAACTATGTTTGTCCTTCACTGAATTTATTGAGATTTCAAACTTATACCTATTATATCATACATTGTGTAAGAGCAATTTTTTATCTCTTCCAAGGTATAAAGAAATGAGAATAGCCACAGACATCTCCAGGGTCCTTGGGCATCTCTCTGCTCTTGCTAGGTGCATACACCGACCCCAAAGAGGCTGAGCTGTGTCTTTCTGTCTCATCTGCCTCTCTGCCACAAACCAGACACCAATACTCCAGATCCTGTGACTCTGGTGGCAGCATCTCACACTCTAAGGCTGTTCAGCTGCAGCCACAATTGGTCAGTTTTCTAGCTTCCAAAGTTTCAGCCATAATTTTGACTGCTCTGGGCAAAGCAGATTCTTTTGTTAGAAAAAAGAGCAATTAAAAATTAGTGAAAATAAATTTTTCTGTGGAATGATTTTGATAGATTTCTGTTAAATGATTTCAGTGAAACACTTCATCTATTTACAGGAGAAGTTATTATGTAAGACTAACATTTTCCTTTATTAGATCTTCTCATAAACTAATTATTTCATTAAAATTTCACTTTGGTTGATTTTTTAGTGTTGAATTACTAGTTCATTCTACAATTTTTAGAAGCAGAAAATAAAAACTGCCGAGAGAGAAATGTCAGGTGGGGGTACACTGATATTAAATTTTTCCTTATGAATTTTTAAGTCTTTCTGTAGTTAACAGTATGGTTTTGAAATGTGGCAGGGAATTAATCTTGCAGTCTGCCAAATTTTGATTTCCCTGTGGAAATCAGCCAGGAATGGATAAGGTTATAAGCTACATGTTGTTGCCTTTTGCACAAGCAAGTGCTCAGGGCAAGCTCTGAGTGAAGGCAAGGTGAGTGTGTGGTTGCAGGCAGCCGAGAACAGCAGAATGCTGAGGTCCTTTGGGAAGATAATGCTCATCCCACAAACATTTGCCATCTTCTCTTTCCACTCCCATAGGAAAGGCAACCCCAGCTCTGCCTTTCTCCTTCCTCCCTGTTCTGTGCAGCAGGAGCACCAGGCTCCAGCACCTCGCTCTTGCAGCAGTAGAGCTCCATCTGCCAACACTACACAGCCTGGCTCGTGCTGGCATGGAGGGGACAGGCTCTTCTCATGCCAACTCGCATGGACTTTCATGCTGCCATGCTACCACTTCAGCAGCACGTTGCTTTCCATTTATTCTGGGAAACTGGAAAATATCCGTACCGCCCCAACGACTACTGACAATGTTTGCCATAAATCAGGGACCCTGTAATACTAAGTATAAAATCCCTACCCAAAATTTTCTATCCACCACTGAGGCATTAAGTGAAGAAAAATCCTTTTCTGTGTACAATTAGATTAACTGAGAAGCTAGGTAAAGTTTATACTCCCATAGCTGAGAACTGAGCTTCTGGTAAGATAAATGTATCACTGCTGCCCAGAGGAGCTGTGGGTGCCTCATCCCTGGAAGTGCCCAAGGCCGGATTGGATGGGGCCCTGGGCAGCCTGCTCTGGTGCTTAATTTAATAGTTGGCAACCCTACCTACTGCAGGGGGGCTGGAACTAGATAATCTCTGAGATCCTTTCCAATCCAAGCCATCCGGTGATTCCGTGATTCTACTGTTTGCTTGGACATATAGCAGGAAAAATAAACCCTTTGCACTTATGAAGGTGGTACCTCTTGTAGTGTAACCAAACAGGGACTTGACTAAATAACTCTACTGCTTGGATGACACACAGATGTTATGTTATCTTAAGGTCACGTCAATTTAAAGGCAGTCTGTTTACTAAGCAGCATAGCATGCTGTATCTTTAAAATCAGACAACATCTATGTACATAAAGTGTGCCTCCAGTTATTATCGACAAATAAACCTCTAGTAATGAGGTTTCAGATCTATTGGTTGAGTGTTGATAATAAATTCTCTGTGGAACTGAGTTCAGCCCATTAAGCAAGCCTGCTCCTGCCATCGTGGTTGTTAATTTGACAGGACTGTGTCACATTAAGTAGAACAAACATGTTTTCACCCACTCAGCCATCCAGAACGGACATGGCTGTTACTCTAACAACTGGATATTGATTGGAAGCATTCACCCTTTCTGACCTGGGGCTGGTACATGAAAATCGAGCTAGGACTGATTAAGAAATTGCATGTGTTTGTGCACATGTGTGCTGCTAACACGGCACACATAAATTTCAAGCCTTTACAATTCCTGTCATGTTAATGCTCTGAGCATGAGGTCTGTCACTCATCTCCTCCAGGGGCCATGAAGCCTCATTTATTGCCAATTATTTATTTGTCCCTATGCTTGTACCCATCTGGTCAGACCATGCTTTCAGGGTCTACTGCCCTATATCTAAAAATCTCTTTAATTGTTGCAGCTATAATAAGAATGTTCAAGGAAATGTTGAAGAAACAATGAAATTTGGTTCTGGTTTTAATCTCAGGTATGGGGTAATTGAGTAGCTGCTAAATTCAGTGCATTACTTCTGCGTGTTCTTGGTAATGTTAGATATAACATTTTGAATGGCTCATCTCCAAGACAACCAAGAAATAAAGAAGCTAAAGGAAAGAAAGAAAGGAGGAAGGGGGCTTTGTAGCTATCTATGAGAGTAGGATACCTTGCAATATAAATATTCAGCATACTGCGCTTTCTTCCTGCAAATTTCTCCCCATTGCTTACACCATGCATAGATTTTGACACATGTGCTGCTGGGTTTATTTTTCCTGCTATGAGTCCAAGCTAACAGTAGAATCATAGGATGGCTTGGGTTGGAAAGGATCTGTTTGCACTTCATCACAAAGAAGCAATGCAATAGAGAGGAAAAAAACAATGAAGTTTATCTGAATATAGAAAAGAAAGTTTGTGGACATGATGCATTCATGTAAAATATAAATAATACTGTTTGAAAGATTCTGCAAAATATGGGGAAAATAAGAAGCACAACTAAATTATAAATGAATAATTGCAACCAGCAAAAGATAGGGCTAATCAAAGAGGAAAAAAAACATGCTACATATAGAAACCTTTCTCCCTTAAAACTTTAATGAAGTACTTCTGCAGTGAAATGACTTATTAAAAATGATCAGTTCCATGGAAAGATTTTTTCCAAATCACCTGTTTTGACATTGAAAGGTCTTTTATTTTCCCACATTGCTTCCAAGTATTTGAAATTATCAGAGAAAACAGTATTTGAAAACCCTTTAGGACAAATGCATGGTTTAATAAAACAATGTTCTTTTATTATAGCTTGTGAAAAAATGTAGCTTGTGAAACAATCAATCTCAAAAATATATTTTGATACTCTGTTTTGCGGTGCTCATTGGAATTCAGCTGAGTGGACTGGATGATGAAAAGTAGTTCTGGCATCTCTGAGTTGGAAGGGAATTAAAGATTCATGGGAGCTCTGCAGAAGGATCAGGGACGGGAAGCACAGCAGAATGCACAATTAGTCATAGGGGAGACTTCTGCTGCAAATTTAAAATAATCAGTACATCACTTTTTCATTCTGTTGAATGATAAACATATTACCCCAGAAAATAGTCATTTTCGTTACAGAATAGTAGTACTGCAGTACAGTACCTACATATAATTATATATATAAAGAAAAACATTAATCACAATGTGGCAAGTAATTAACATTCAGTTGTGTCTAGTCAATATTATTCTTCTCGTTTCCCTATAATGTTGAATTCTGATGAATATTTCATTGGAAACTTTTAGAGCAGTGCTCAGCTGTACCTCCCTAGTAAAATTAGCATTTTACTTCATTAGTAAAGAGATGCAAATTGACCATTTTCATTTAAAGTGAAGTTACTGTGTTAGAGCATTGTTTAGCCACTGACATCTTTGCAAAACCTTCGGAGGAAAAGGAAGTCTATTTGACTTTGTCCAATCAAGTGAAATCAACAAAGAGACTTTCCCTGGCACAGCAGGATTTACGTCTAAGGGGTTAGATCATTTTCATCCCTCTAGATGTGGCCTTGGTTTGTACTATCTGCTGAAAGTAACCCTCATCTAACTCTGCGTCCCATACCATGCCCAAGCATTTTGAGAATGTGGCTGGTGAACAAAACCGTGTCAAGAAGTGTGCTAGCAATGAACCATGGCAAACAATTTTGTGCCTGATATCCTGTGCTGTGATGTGCTTGGAGAACAGGTCTGGAAAGAGCCTGTCTGTAGCAGTGGAGCAATGAGAGCTGTGAGAACTTGGCTTCCCAGTCTTGAAGAATGCATCGTTGGCCTTCATGTTGATGTCATTGATTCCTGAGGATTCATTTCACCTCTGGGATTACTACAAGTTGTCACTTTAAACAACTTTCTGAATGTTGTTTTAGATTGAAGAAATGCTTGAGATGAATGAATGAGCGTAAAAGTATTTAACACTCTACAACTTTACTGTGAGCTTCAAGATCATATAGCACAGATCCAAATGAGAATAGATCTAGCAATAACAATGGAAGAACTCTTCACCCTATGTCCTCTGTGGTCCATAAGTGATCGCATTTTTCCAAGCTCAGACCCTCTGTTTAGCAAATTTAGAGCTGAGCTTTCTTGACACAAGGTTTTTCAGGCTCTTAAGATGATTTAGAAGAAACCAAAGTTCAAAATTATACAAGGGAGCATTTGTATCACCATAAAAAAAACAGAGAAACTGTAGCAAGCATTGAATGCAATATAATGCGTGAAGAACTTATCTCCAAGGATACTACGTATTAATATAAATTAATAATATTTATTATGTCCTGCTATTCAGAGACACAGTAGTATTGAATGGCCCTTATAAAATCATCCTTCCACCTTTTTCTTTAAATGCTATTAAATTCAGAGATTTTCGTGAGGCAAATCCTGTGAGCCAAAGCTACTTCCCAGAAAAATCATCTTATCCCTGTTAATGAAAGTCTTTCAGTTCACCTCCGTGAATTGCCTTAGATCAGATAAGACATATTTTTAGAAAATCACAACCTGCTTGAAAATATTCCAAGACAATAGAGAGATTAAGTGCAGTTGACAATAACAACTGTGAATTGCCCACTGAGAAATTGTTCTTGGTCTGTTCCACATTTCACCTGTTGTCTTACTTTTTCATCACTTTAATTTTTCATTTTCACCAGTACACCCTAATACGTCAATGTATTTCTCACTGGAAAATCCAGAACTGGACTTTCCTTCAAATACTGTCTCACAAATGCTGAATAAAGGGAGCAGACTTCTTTCCTCCCTTTCTGGCTGCAGTTTTGTAAGGCAGCTCAGTAGCCCGTATTTCTGGATAGGCATACAGCTGGCTCACGTTCTGCTTACCCACCAGAGCGCCCTTCTCTCCCTGTGCAAAGCAACTACCTATCCAACCAGGGCCCAGCCCAGACTGCATAGAGTTATTCCATTGCAGGTGCTCAGCTTTGCATTGCCATCAGGTTCCCATATCCCTCTCAGAAGCGGCCCAGTCTTCACAAGTATCAGTAGCAGATGAAAAGGCTGATCCTGGTGCTTCTATGCATTTTCATTATAACTCTACCATGCTACTGATGTTTTCATTATCAGAAATGTCAAAATGTGTGGAACCAATATGTCCAACTTCAAGGAAAATGAATTATTTTGAGGAAGCCCATTGACCAGGCACTGATTTCAACTACTGTTTATCAGTTTGATTAAATCCATGCTGCACTGGGCTACTGATACCGTTAAGTGAATTTGATTAAACTGGAATCCTTAAGACAATTATGAAATACCTCTTCATTAATAAAATATTCTACCTCTTTGTCCTGTTCTTCACTTGGTTTCATCAGTTTAAAGGGAAAATATTCTCCATGTATCAGTGAGCAAAACCAGTCTACAAACTCACTAGAGCTGTTTGATCAATGAAGAAAAAAAATTTGAAACTGTTATTAAATGGGTGTTTTGGAATTTAAGTATGTGTCTAATTTTTGGGTCTGCATCTACTTTTGCAGTAGAGTGAGTTCTGCAGACTAAATAATTTTGTACTCACTGATTTTTCGTAGAAGAAGGTATAAATTTGATCTCTAGTAGAAAAAGATAGGTATCTGATCTTTATGTTTCAGATGTGCTCATTAATTGTTGTGTTTTCTTTGTCATTAGAAAGTATACAGCCTTGTATTTTTCTCTTGGCATTCTTCCTGTCATACTAAAAGCACAATGCAATTTTTTATGTATGTCACAGGCAGCAATAGTTATGTGACTAGAATGAGAACAAATCTGTAATGCTAGCATCACTTTCATCACACTTAGAAGTTCCAATAGTCATTTTTGTCTTCTGTGCATTTCATTTGGAATGGATGAGAATAAAGATATTTATCTCACTGACCTACATACAGCACCTTTGTGATTTATACTGCAAAGGAGATTAGAGCAACTAGTGATATGATGCATCTTTTCCTTCAGCGGAGAGAAGTTGATGAAAAAGAGGAAAAAGTTCAACTCCTCCTTACTGAGTATCTTAGTAACACACAGCAATTTAAATTAGAGCGTTCAGTTCTGTTAGCGGTTGTGCTTGCATCCTCTGCAAGCTCTCTCTCCACTTGGTTTGGGATTTCAGTATTTTCTTTAAGGTCCCAGTAGCTAGATGAAACGCAGGATTATATTTTGAAGTTTACAGTGTAACTTGGTGTATTTATTCAGGATGGTTATTTATACTTCTTGATTTTGGATGCCCATTGAAGTCAGTGGATGGATTCAGGCACATCACCAAAAACAACAATTTGATAATTTGAATCTTAAATCTAAGCAATTACAAGTATGTATATATTCATTTACTCTTTTCACAAGGTTGTTAAAAGCTTATTATAACAACTGGATGGTTGAAATCATGGCCATTTCTAAGAATTTCTCCCTGGCTAGTGAAAAATTTCTTTTATAAATAAAAAAATGTCTAAGCTTAACAAACACTTTCACATTTAGGATGCAGGCTAAGATAGAATGAAGGAACGCCACTAGTACTGTTACCAGCATGTATGGCACACTGCCGTTGATGGAGCTGATGGTAGGGGCACAAGGACAACCTCAGTGGTAGTTTAGCTTGAGCCAGCTCTTAAATTCTGCTGCTATTGCCTGGAGGCTACTACTATTCCAGTTTCTTGTGCTCTTGAAATTTCCTGGCCGTCAACAGCTGCCAGTTGTATTTGCACACCTGCACCGTCCTGGGACATATTCTTTAAACACAGATACAACTTGTAGCCTTGGTTCTACCTAATTATACATCAGGAGTTTAATCTTTTATTGTTCTGCTCTGTTATTCTTTATATATCAGGAAGGAGAAGGAAGGAAGTCTTTTTACATTGTCTTTCTTTGCATTATATTGCATATATTTCTTGTATGTCTTGTCGTTGTGTAAATACTTTTTATTTTATTTTGTGAGCAGAGAGTATTCAGAACATGAATGTATTATACCAGTGAACCTCATGCATAGCATTTTGGGTACCTGGTGCTTGAGAGAGTTGAAGAAGAGAAGGAGAGAAAAAATATATATAACCCTTAAGCAGTACAATTAGGTGGATGGAAAGGCTTTGTTGTTGTTTTACATTACCAAATTAGCTATGAATACCAGTTAAAAATATTATTTGTGTAAATTTCAAACAAGTCTTCACATTAGAGCCTCATCAAGAAACGGAGGTGAATTGTTGTTTTGGTCCTATTCTTTTAAGGCAATCATCTACACCAAATAAACAAGGCACAAATTACTTCCTTGTTGTTGGACTCATTAGAGAGAGACAATGAGACTTTCATCAAAGGAAATGATCTTTGAGAGAATAGAATTTCAAGGCAGAGGCAGACCAATTATGTTAGCAATCCATCTCTAATGAAAATCCATATGAGCTTCTACTCATCATTCTTTTTTTTTCCTGATTTTAAGAACTTAAATAAAGTTTTTCTTGCAAAATGGAACGATGAATTATCTCCCAGAAAATGTATGGACTCCTTTTCCTAGTGAGTGGTCTAATTTTTATTTGCTGATTAAACACAGTTCTCCTAAAGAAAATTAAGAACCTTTACACTGTGGATGCAGTACACGAATTAAGTGATCTTTTTTTTCAAGGAACAATATTTCTAATGTAACTAAATCACTTTCCTGATTGTTTTTGTTTTTTTTTCTATATCCACAGAAATCTGGATTCTACAGCTTATATTCCGTGCACAATTTTGCGTAGAAGAAAAAGATATAGTATGCACAAAAAGTAAGTAACTGGGTTTTTTTCTCATCGTATACTATGTATTTTTAAAGCTGTATTCAACTGTCTTTTTAACTAGGTTTTTTATTGCTAGGTGTCAGAAATGGGGTACGATCTTATATCTTGTAAAAGAACTCTGAAATGATTTTCAATGTCTCTGTGTCTTCAAGAGATAGAAGTCTTGTATCCTGATGGTTATTTCACTGTCTGAACAGGACTCTTAGGCTTAGATACTGCTTAATTCCTTGTGAATGAGGCTCTCTGCTTGGCATGTCTTTTGGGCTATAAGAAACTCGCAATGTGATGTTACACATAATACTCTGTGTTTTCAACTGTGTGTGAAGTGAGTTATGAAATATTAGCAAGTTTCTCCTCTGGTGACTGTTAGCTAAGCAATAAATCAACAAAGGATACCACAGAATGATGAAACAGTTGTAGCCCAGAGTTATTACAACACATGGGGCACTATCAGAGGACTCTAATCCCTGTCAGGAAGAGTAATTTGTTACAGCAACTTCCTCTGAAATTCCCTTATTAATACAAAAATTTTTGGGATGAGGCATTTCGCGGAGAAATATTAGCATTGCTAAGCAGATTGCATATAGTCCCTTCCTTTTTAGGAATTCACATCAACACTCTCATTAATGAACCCTTTCACAGAATACAGCTGTCTCATTTTAAAGCAGAGGTGCAGTGAAAGTGTCAGAGTTGTATTTGATAACACCTGACAATTAAAATCTTTCCTGTTACCTTTAGTGATCCAAAGAGCATACCTGAACTAGGTGTGAGCTTCTGTCTATATTCGGCTTTAAAAATTGGCCCTGTAATCCCACTGAAGCCATCCAGAACACTCTTCTGCAGGCAGGATACTTCCAAGCAGTGGCAGAAGATGTGAAAGTGGGTTTCTTGTTGTATCTTTGGCACACATACACCTCTCCAGAATCAAGTGGAAAATATTCTGCTATCCTGAAAAGGCTTCACTGTTACCCTGTGCTGAGAGTTTGCACAACAGTAAGCTGCTGTAGGTGATTGTGTGCTGGCTGCTTGACAGACACCAAGAGGGGCATGATATGCCTTGACTGGAGATAGGAAGAGAGATCTGTCATGCCAAAGAGTGTAGAGGTCACTACAGTTATTCACACTGCACTGAACACAATTGATTGTCTTAACAAGAACCTAGTAGCTGACAACAGTTCTGTCAAGAAATACTTTTGCCTCCTGAACAGTCAGATTTCAAAGACCGTAAAAGTATCTTGGAGTGAGATCTGCCCCATATTATTTCCATATGTTGCTTTTCCTTAGGGGAAAAAACAGAGTATCTGCTGGGCCTTCAGAGAATGCTGGGGAACAAAGTCAGCTCAGAAATCTTTGCCACGTCTTTCAGTATTAGATGAAAAATTTAATCACGCTTCCAGAGTTGAGGATAGCCAAAACTCAAATGTGGTGAGGTATTCAAGCAAAACAAGATAAATGTGGTCGACTGAGAAATGACTTCTGTAAATCTAAATATTTAATCATGGAATGTATGGAGTTTGGGGGTGAATTATTTTTTTCCTTTTATTTTTTAGTAGTTCTCTTCGTCTTTTTCTCCAAGCGTTGCAGTTCTACCCAATTCTTGAGGAAAGGGAAATGCCAATAGCCTGTTTTGAAGCTAGTGAAGAGCTGTGTATTCTCTTTCCCCCAGTTGCACAACTACAGAGGCACCTCTTATGTGACCAAATTCAGTCACCAGCATTCAATGCATATTCATAGGGGCATGAGACAAACACAGCATTGTTTTCATGAATGCGTGTGTGAAAATCTTCTAATGTGAGGATGCTCAGCACCTGCTCTCGCCATGGGTGTTATATTTCTGAATGTTGGAGGCCAGGGAGCTTGTTTGATAAGTTGTGCCTGGAGGGCTTCCCAAGAAGGAGACTGAGGCACTGCATTTCATTGATGAGCCAGAGCAGAGGCAGAATATCAGTTTATTGACAAATTAAGACCTAGTTCCTGAAAACATTTACTCATAAACATAATGCTACTCCTTTAAGTAAAATTAGGCAAAAATGTCTTCTAAGATTATTTTTGTTCTTATATTCTCATTATCTAGCAGTTTGCTTTTCTCAAGCAGACCTTTTAAGAACCCGTGTCTCCTATATCTGCTAATTCCGTCTAAAAATCACGTATGTTTCAAATTCACGATGAATTCATTTTTGGAGCTTCTGGATGCTTACAGCACTTGAATTTTTTTGGCCTCCACTTTCTTAAATAGGCTAAATTGGGCAAAAGCAGAGAAGCAATCATGCATGGATGCACAATCAGATTTTTAAAGTATTGGCTAGGATACACTTAACAGAAATGCCATAAACCTGTAAAAGAGTTACAGCTATTCATGGTAGCAGTAGTAAAACTTCAAAAGCCTTTGGTCTGCCCTTGTCCTATAATTTCATCTTCTGTTTTTCCTTTGTGTAAATTTCTCAGACAAAATGCTAACAGCGAAATCATTCCAGACGTATGTCTTCTATTAACTTGTTGAACTCAAGAAACTTATAACACTCCATTAGAGTGATTTCCCCTCTCCCTACGATGCCCAGCCACAAATCATAGAGCAACTTTAAGCATTTCTAGCTTGTATCTGGAAATACTATAGTCTTGAAAAACAAAAAACAAAAAAAACCCACTCTCCCTCCCTTTTTTTTAAGAAAAAAAGTTTAATTCTGAACTGTGGCCCAGAGGTACTGCTGGCTTCTGCTCCAAATTATCGTAGATGAATTTGATAGCCTGAGGTTGTGTTAGCTGAGATTGATTGAAACATCAGTTAGGTTTAATCCTGCTGACTGGGAAAAAGGAATATAAATTGCAAGCAGAATGGTAACCCTGAATGAGAAGATCAATAAATAAGCTCTCGTAGAAGTTGGAGATATTACATTTCACATGAACTATGAACTTATTTAACAGAAACTGTGCTAAAATGACTATGATCCACATCAGGAGGGAATGCTTAATATTTTTATGATATTTTATTAAAGTAAGTCTAAGTTTGTTCTTCAAAAATGTGATCACACTTGCTATTTTTATGTGGCTCCTTGAAAGTATTTCCTTAGAACAAATCCCATGAATTTTCTTTTGTGTGAATGGAACTGAGCCTTCTAGTTAAAAAATGATGAACAGTAATTAGGATATAAATTATTTAAAGGTCTTGCAGTTTAAGCAGACATAAAAACCAGCAGGCAATTAAATTCATGGTAAACTCTAGGGGATACTGGTGGAAACAGGTGGAAGCAAGTATTTTATGAGACCCGAGAACAAGCTTGAGGGCTCAGGAGATGGTGGCATGTGGATGAAAACTGGCATTTTTCAATCTGATGCTGGCTTAACCAGATGTATAGGAAACCTTATTGCACTGGCGTGCCTGTCCCCTGTGGGGTGGTGTGAGGCTAAAGCTTCTCATTTACAGCTCCAGATGGGAACCTCCAGCCTTCTCTTTGAAAGTTCTCTCTTGCCTCCATCTCTTTATATGTGTAAATAACTGTGGTGTGCATCAGCTTTGGAGCTCAGTTTCACAGCTACTGTGAAACCAAGCAGAGCTAAGTGTTCTTATAAATGAGCAAAGCTTGCCAGTATCTATGAATTTAGTTAGACAGGCAAAAGCTAAGGGCTTGAATATATTGTACCTGCCATTCCCCCACAGAAACAGAAAACTTAGGCTAGTAAATATTGCTAAAAACTCTCTACTTCTTGGGGAAAAAAATGATACTGTTCTATCACTTTCCACAAAAGTTTTTTAATACTCATTTGCCATTGTGTGCTAGCACTCTCACAGTTAGTAAACAGCTTACCTAGAAAGGGATATATGATTTGTGGAACATCTGCAATTATTTATAGATTTAGCAAATCCATAAAGTACAATAATCTACTTTTTTAATGTGTGGCAATTCTGTTTAACCACAAACTTCTGTGTCTGTTGAGATCTAAATGTCTTTATTCTCATTAAGTGTGTTTGTCATTTGTAGCAAACACTGTGAACTCATAGCTGTGGTCAGACAGGCTGATTGTCAGACAGACAGATGTGTATGTAATTAGTAATTTCTTTATATATTGAGAAGAAAGATTCTCTTTTGTGGCCTTATGCCACCTGCCTTTAATTATAGGAGCAAGCCAAAGACATCCAAGAGCTACAGAGCTACCAAGAGGCTTTCTTTAGGTGGCTGAGTATGTATTTTTATTTTAGTATAAATCAAAACATTATATATTTTCTTGTTTGTTTGTTTTTGTTCTCTGATCTTGGGACTGCCAAACAAAACAGTCATCTAATCTACCATAGCTTTGATCTTATTGCTACCTTCTGTGACAGCGTTTCTGAGAGTGTTACTGAGACTCTTAGAGTCATAGTATGGGTATTACTGCCTTCATGGCACTGTCTTTTTTTCATTCTTCTGGGAGTGTTGGAAGTGCAACTCAACAATATAGTTCTTAAATTGCTTTCCAGCACACCATTTAATTCCCATCACTAATGGGGATCTAAACCAAAGATGATCATTCTTTTCTGACAAGGTGGAACAAATGCTGCACAGAAGACAGGAAATTCAACCTGTAGAAAACTTGAGATTCCAGCATTTAGTTCTGTTCCATTTAGGAGAAAATCATCTAAATTTTGGAATGTCTAAAATGAGAATGAAAAGGAGGAAAAGGTATGTTGAAATATCTTATTTTGCTTTTTCTTACACACTTGCGTGTGTAAGAAAAACTGCAGGCTTTCAATTTAGGAGCACCAAAATAGAATGTTCTATTCTTGAAACCCCCTTGAATTTTTCAGATAAATGATACTTCAGTGAAATCAGAATATTTCCACTTTTGTCAGAGGATTGTGTTGTCATGCAAAATACTTCAATGAAATATTGCCTAAACAACAGCATTGTTTTTGTTTAGTTTAATTCTCCTTGTCAAAAGTTCCCTTCTCCAGCCTTTTTACCAGCCTTTTCGAGGCTGGTGTCCTGGATGGGCAGTATTCATGCATTCTATTACCTGCATTGTTTCTTCTTCTCTGCAAACACAAAGCTATAGCTCTGAAGGGTCTGTGCAAAACTCTTTACGTGTTGAACTTCTCTTTTGTAAAAATATTTTCCTAGTGTCAGCAGATCTACAGATTGCAGCATTACAGGTAGTTGAGGGGAGGAGAAAGCCTGATGTATGTAGCCAGTGTGGCCTGAGCACTTTCCCACTTGGAAACTGTAAAAGGCACCATTGAGGTAACTGTCTTTAATCAAACCATCAGCACTTCAGCAGAATTGTAACCATGCTTTGCAGTTATGTTCAAGAACTGTTCAAGAACTTAATTCAGCCACTTTCACAAGAATTACAAGCTTTCATTTTTTAAAGCCAATTTCTTGTCCATATACATAAGGAAGAAATCTAAGCAGTGTAGTGTAATGACATTGTTTTGATCCAGTGTCTTAGCGTCCAGAAAGCTAAAAGCAAAGAAGAAACAACCCTAGAGAACAGCTGACTGAGCTAAATTTCAATGCATTTCAACTCTGTGGTTCTTTTTTCCCCTAAACCCCTAGTTCTTTAGGCCTAATGAAAAATAAGATATTAAATTCTGGGTCCTCAGAATCCATATCCTCAAACATTGCACTGAAAGGTAGTGATCCCTTCATTTTGCAGGGATGCTCACATTTAGGAGACCTGCCCTGGATCACCTCCAGGAGGCCTCTGCACCTCTGGAGGCAGAGGTAGTCTTGGCCAAAGTGAAAACTCTGCAGTGTTGCACAGAATACACTAATGCTATGCATCTAATTGCAATAACATTACAGCCTAACACTTTTTAGAGTAGTTTTCTTTCTGTTATGAACACTTTGAGTCATATTAAAATCAATAGAGACACGTGGAAGGGCAGATTTTGACCCTGTGTTATGCAGTCTGCACATGGAATTGTACAATTTTGTGATGTAAAATAATACTGGAACCTATTAGAGTTCTGTTTTCTTTTTATAATGCACATCAGATTTCTGCTCTGCAAAAGCATACTTAAAAGCTCCAGAACCCCTTAAAGAATTGATTATTTTTAGGTCTTTGGAGGGTGTATGCTCTTTAAATCCAGCCACATTTTTTTCAACTAAACCTGGCTATGTGTAGATATTAGTAATAAACTATTTTGCATACCCAGTAAAAGCTTTTGGCTTGTATTATATAGCTTAGCATATACAGCTTAACAAAGTGTAATGCATAGGTGAATACAACCGATTTTGCTACTAATGAAAACAATTCTGTATTGCATTTTTTAAAAAAAAGATAAGCTTACCACTATTTTCTTCTTTGCTAAAGAATGAAAATACAGCTAGATATGGAGATAAATAATATATATTTTTGCTGAAGACAGAATTTTTTTAGCTTTCTAGACATTGTCGTAAATCTTAAGATATGGTTTTCAGAGCTGCGCAGGGTATTTGACTGTTCATTTTTAATATAAATGTGAATTGAGCACACATGTCCTATAGACCTGGATTTTCAAAGCATCTTAAAGGACTATTGATTTTTTTCAGATATCTTCTTCATGAGTAAGGAGCTAAATATTTTAATGAGTATTCTGGCAGTGGTTTCTACAAGTACCACCATTCTACAAGCTTTTTGCTTTCCACAAGAGAAGAAGACATTGTAACAATAGTGACAAAAGAGCGGTGACAAAAAAAGGCTCATTTATAAATGAAATAGGGGATCAGGATATTGTCAAAGATACTATAGCCCATAACTGCCATTATAGATAGACCTTGTTATACTAGATGCTGCAGTATAAAATAAGCCATAACCCTAAAAAACATAAAATCCACGTAGAAATGAAGCAGGAATGAAAGCATTATTATAATAGCCTTACATGTGGGAAACTGAATGAACTAATGAGGAGGCTCTTCAAATGTTATCTATTAAAGATACCTTCTTATGGCTTCATCCTTTGTTTCAATTTCTAGTTCTTTCATGAAGTGTCATTTAAAAAAATCCCTTACACCAGAATCTTCAAAAATATTTATCCATTGTGTTCCTATTTAAGAGAAGTGTAATGATTTTCAAGATGAGACTTCAGGCTTCTTGATCCTAAATGCATTTGATTTTCGGTTGCACTTAGAGACTATAGTGGCAAGCGGATTTTGCATATTGCAATGCCTACCCTGGCAGATTGTAATTTGATTGTTTGCCACCATGTGGAATTCACTGCCAAAGTTCCTCAGCCAGGCACAACGCATAAGGAGTAAGGGTTAGCAATAACATGCTGTGCAAAAATGAGAAGACTGAGCGGGGAGCTGTGAAATGCCAGTAGGACATTATGAGAACTCATCTATCCAGGAATGAAAAGGCTGTGTCTGATCTGACACTTTTCTCAGTTCATTCCTGAGGTTTCCCTTAGAATCAAGCATGTCAGCTCTTCTGAGGTGAGACCAATCTTCTTTCAACAGATAGCAGAAGTAGGTGCTCCAGAATCTAATAGCTCAGTAGTACAAGGACTAAAGTGGACAATAGTCTTGAATTCATTTCCTTATTTTGTCTAACAGATCTTAACTTCTTCCTTCCCTCTTTCTCTCTTCTCTCCCTCTTCCTCTTTTTCTATCCTACCTTCTATGTCTCCCTCACTCCCTTTCTTCTGCTTTCAGTCATAGCCAATAAAACAGCATGGAATAATATGTTGTCTGTAATTTCTGCCTGAAGCTGTCCCACACTGAGTTGAGCAATTAAATATTTATGGAGGACTACAAGAGAAAGTGCATGTTTGAGACATGGGAAAGAGCTTGCAGCCTAATTATAGCATTAAATTGGGAAGGGCAAAATATATTTCTTATTTTCAATCAATAAGTAGTATAAAAAGTGAATTATTTATTGGAGTAGGTATTAGGAATTTGATCTACATTTTCCTTATGACACTGATTGTGTTACTATTCCTGGTTTTCATTTCTGGACTAAATTATTCATCTATAAACTATGTATTACAATTTGAGTGCATTTATCATAGAATTTTCTGCATAAGAAAGGTTTTCCTAAATTCATCTTACACATATCATTTTCAGTAAGATGACCATTACCATTTAGGAATCATAGTATAGAGAGCCATGCTGTGTTTGGAACTCAGTGAAGGTCAAGAAGGAAACCACAGTTTGGAATGGCTAGAGTAGGAAAAGAGAACCTGTGGTTTGTTGACACCATAAATACTGCAGTCAATTGTTTTCTGGCTTCAAAATAAATACTAAAAAAAGTTCTGAGAAAGGGAATTCAAAAGAATTGAATGCCTTCCACACAAAGGATGAGTGTGTAGGCCAGAGATCTTCAACATGAGAATAAAGACAAGTAAATAAAGACAGAAGTCTTTAAAATCATTAATAGCATGGTGGTGTTTCACTTGTCATTTCTAACAAAAAAAAAAAAAAATCAGGACCGTCAAATTAGGCAGGTAGGGACTGACAAAAAAAGCTAAGAGGGAAGTCATTTTAGACCTGTAAATTTCCTTTGCTTTGGGATATTTTGGATGATAAAATACCTCGGTTGCTCTGAAAGTAATTTCCATGGAAACTACAACATGTACAAAGAGCACAACGACATTATTTGATAGACCAAATTCTCAGCTACAAAGCACTTTTTTCCAACATAGTCATCAACATTACCTATGCATTTTCACCAGCAATGAACAAGAGCCTGCATGCCACCCTCATAAAAATCTGCACCAACAGAAGTGAACCGCTGTCAGTGTCCCCAGTCTGACATGCACCGCTCAACACCTCACTGTGCTCACTGTGACTGTCAGTAGGTGCCATTTTTGACTCATACAGGAATTCAATGACACCTTTGCTTCATATGCACTTCCTTATCACATTCCATTTGTCAGACTGCCCCTCTGCTACCATCTGTCAAACGGCAACAACATGTAATGGAGTATTGGTGGGAAGGTTTAACCTCTATTGCCATACCACCGACATCTGCCTCTGACATCATGGGCCGACATAATAGGAGGCATTACTTTCAGAGCAGCCCTCATACATTGTGTTAAGAGGAGACAAGTTTACTCTGTGGAAGGGGGATTAATTGAGGATTACTCAGTGGACAAATGCCAACAGACATTGGAAATTTTCCGAGCTGAAAACTGTTGGAGGCTGAGAAAGTATTAACGGGAGATATCACATGTGTCTGCCTTGTTTGTACTGTTTCATAGGTGCTCACTTTTCTTCATTTTTGGAGTCAAAGCTATCTGGGCTGAACAAGTATGACTATTCGTGTGTTCTTTGGTTCTTCTTTGCAATATAGAACTGATCCAGCAGAAAAAAATGGGTAAAAAATTTGTCCCCAATCCAAACCATCATTCCCTGATAGCTAGACAAATGTTCTAACAGAACTGGAAACAAATCTCATTGTACAGAGAACAGAATATAGATTTTTGCATCCAGTTTGAATGACCTCAGTACCATGCAACTGAGCATACAGAAAGCCTAACATGAGACTGAATTTAAATCTTCCAAATTGCAGAATAATTCTTTAGTCATCATGTGACAAATTTTGTTAGCGAAGATTCTGTGGAATCAATTAGATAAATTTGTTAAAAAATGTAGCCTGAAAGTTAATAGTAGTGAGGATAAAACATTCTAACATCCACCCAAGTGTTCATTGAAATGTGTGTGTGTCAAATGTTTCATCTTGGTATTCACACATTTTTTTATATTCTTGAAAATTAGAAGATGTATTTGGTTATTTAGAGAATAAAACTTTCTTCTTTTTTTCCACAACCATAAAACATACAGGAAAAGAAAAGAACAGATCACGTTGTACCTATCAGCCTGAAGCAGCACTTCTTGAGAACTGAGTGGTGCAGTGATATGTGGCAGGTGTAAGCCTGAAAGCCAAGTAGAGACATACATGTCAGCTCTGAAGCAATAATAGGTGCAGTTAATAGTGTTTTTATACTCAGTTTGTCAGTAACATGAGGAGAAACTGGAGCAACCCTTATTCAGCTCAATGACTAGTGCATAGCAATTCTACCTCAGGAATTCACTGCAAAATGAAACCAAAGAATCCAATTTACTATGAAAAAAAAAATCACATTGTTTTTTTCTGAGGGCTAAACATTTATTAATTTGCCAGAACAGTGGATATGAAGTGATGTTGAGATGCTTGCCTTAATAGTATGTCCCATGGCTACTTTTTTGTTCTTTAAAAATTACTCTACATGTTGCAGGCACTAGAGATAAGCTTGAGTCCTCATGTATATCCACATTATATACACACTTCCAGAAAATGATCGCAATTAATCTTAAAAGTACTTCCTTTTCTTGTCCTCAGTATCCTTGTAGAAAGGTATTTCAGGATCCCATTGGTCGAACTTTTATAATTTACATATGAGCTTTTACATTGGTCCCTTCTTTACATTGTCACAAATTTCATCCACTCCCCCCATTCCTGTTCCAAGTGACAGATGCTGAAGTAATTCAGATATACAAATTTCGACAACTATGGAATATATTCACAAAAACTAGTAAGTGATGGATGAATGGACCCTTACTTTTATGAAATGATGGACCCTTATTTCTAACAAAGATCTTTCATAATTTTCTTCCCACAGTTGTTAATATCTTTATGTTCACCGTGGCTCATTTTGAAGACTCCATGCAATAGTTATTATCAAAGATGTCTTTGAAGTCTCTTAGGAGATTCTCAGGTATATCTGTGTAGGTATCTGGTTGACAGGTGGATTTTTTCCATTCTTTTAAGATGCAGTTTCTCTCTAGGTGTAAACCGATAACTGTCAGCATAAAGAATCAACAGGCAACATAACAAAAAATATTTTAAATGTTGTGTAATGCTGTAGCAGAAATGCGAAGTCACAGCTTGAAGCAGTGATTGAGCACCTGGTGGGAAGGCAGGGCCAACCCAGGGATGCTCAGGTGCAAGCAATGCACCTGAGTGACTGGAAGGGGTTGAGCCAGGATCCACCTCTTCCCAGACTTCATTTAAGGGTTAGGAGTGGAGGCAAGGATCTGTGCTTACCTGAGGCCTTCCAAAGGTAAGCAGATTTTCTTCTTTTGTTTCTGTGTCCATGGCTGCTGTATCAGGGCTTGTCCTCATTTCCTTCAGCCTGGGATTGTGCTACCCCACTATTATTGCTGTGCTTTCCATCACATTATAGCATTACTGCATTACATGTGTTTTGTTTTTTTTTTTTAAATCACTTGCCCACTAGCTCCTTATTTAATCTTAACCTTCACTTTTGATCTTGTAAGTCATAGCTCTATCTATCTTTTCCAAGAGCTAGAACAAATACCATTGTGCTGATTATATCAGTGACAAAAAGGGTCCATTCCTCTTCATAGTTCTTGGTGTTGGAGTTCATATTACAGGACCTCAAATCCTTTTTTTCTAGACTGTACTGGAGACTTTGATCCAACGTATGTTCAAATAATTCTCAAAACTGTCCTTGAATGTTATGCTACAGTAATATGTGGTTTATTCTTTCTTCATCTGCGTCATCATACTCCCCTGTTTATTTCACAATCTGCTTCACGGTAAAGAAAAAAAAGGAGCAAAATCCCAGAGGTTCATTTTTGATATTTTTTTCAAGAGTAACACTGTTTTTCCACCTTGTCAACCGCCACTGACACTCTGCAGTGCTTTAGGAGGTGTTTTTTTATGGACAATACCCTGGTGGCACAAGCCCAAACAACAATGGCAGCAGCAGAAGAAGCTGAGGTGGTAGCAGGTTTTTTAGTAGATGAAACAGAAGAACTTGCAGAACCTGTGAGAATGTGACCCATAGGAGAAATTGTTGCCAACTTTCTCTCTCTTCTATAACTTTTCCTTTTACTTTTTCACTATATTTGACATTTTCCCGAGACTAAGTTTTGCTAACTGTAAGTAGCTTATGGTGTTGAACAGGAGAAATAGGGTCTGCTCTGATATGGAAAGTAGACAAAGAAAACATGGGGGTGGTGGTGGGGGGGAAGCTTCCAGACGTTGAAAACCTCATTTGTAAGTGCTTATAATCCCTGGTAGAAGCTGAAGTGCTCCATTCCTTTCAGAAATGCTTATATGCAGAATCAAATGTCATTCATTTATTTCCCTATTTTTCTTCTATTTACTCTCACTTTTTAAAAAAACCACTAGTCTTGGTTTTCAAGTTAAAATTACATGCACCCCTCTCAGTTGGACTCCATTGCTACCTCTACAATCCATTTTGTGTATTTGTTTTTCCTTAAAAATCACTAGAAAATGGAGAAAAGTGAAATAGCAAGTCACTCAGTTTTTCAGCTATAGTTTTGTGCTGACACTATTACACTTGTGCTTACAATGTATGCTGCCTTAAATCCACACTCTAGTTTTCACTTCTGTGGCATTGAACAGTCAAAAGCAAGGTGTCTAGTAGGCCACTTGTGTAATAGGGGTTTCACAGAGAGAGAGAAACAAAATTTGTGTAGGCTTTCCTGGTGATAAAATCTCATCACCACTGCATCACTGGATGATGTGGGTAAGTACAGACTATAGCAGCAGATCCACCTGGGATGCCATTGCAGCTGACTGCATAAGATCTTAGTAGCTTTTAAAATGTTGTCATAATTTTGCTTTTTCAAATACTTTAAAAATTATTAGTAAACCTTGAGAGACCTAAAATGCAGCTCTCAGAGGTGGATTCAAACATCACATATAGAGATGTGAGGTAAGTTTAGTTGATTTGGCTGAGGAGGCAATGTTTTGGGGATAAAAAGGCAGCCATCAGATCACCAGGAGAAACTCACCTGATTAATTCAATTTTCATTTCTTTTAAATTTGTGACAAATCCTGGTGGTAGACAGTAGCGGCAAGATCACATCCTTTTTGGTGATGAATTTTTTCTGTTTTGTTGGTATGAAAGGTGAGGCCAAGCTTCTGAATTGTGCACATCCTTGTGCACATCCTGCTGCTCTTTTTAGTACATCTGGCCCAACATGCAGAAAGAGTATTTGAAAAATCACTGTGGCGGGTGGTAAGTGGTGTTTGTGAGTGATGTGGAATAGGAAAAGAAGAATGCTGATTTGCCTTCAGTGTGCAAGGCTGCCTGTGGCTTTGTGTTGTGAGCTGTACAAAAGCTCAGTGGTTGCATCAGAGAAATAGGAAAAGGGATTAGATAGGTTTACTATGTCCTCCACCCTCTCTTTTCTTTATTCTACTCCCACAAGTGTAAGCAAACACCTTTTTAATGAAGTATTTTTTTTTTATATTTCTTCCATTCTTTCACATTCTTCTCTGGTCACACGCTCACCCACGAGGCATTGATTTAGATCAAACTCTGAATGATGACTGCTTCAAAGAAAAAAAACAACAAAAGGGAAGAGTTCTGTCCTCAGATGCAGGAGCTAAGGACATACTCCTAAGTGTGAAATACTTTATTGCTGTCTGGTCAACTGGGTTATTTTCTTCAAGCATTTTGTTGAGGCTGTGATGAAAAGGGGCCAAAGCCCGTGCTTTGCCACTGGAAGTTTTTTCCATTTCTGAAAAGGCTCTAGAATTTCAAAATCCAATTTATTCTGCTGTTGCTGTGCGACTGTGTGAGTTTAATTTAATATATACAGATGCCTTTTCAGCCTAATAAGTGCTTTTAGGATTGCATTACAAAGGAAATAATAAGTTATTTTTATTATGATTTTTATGAAGTGTGTGCAATATGTTTGCACCATGCAAGAAATTAATGCAACTTCTAACTCAAGGCTCTAAAATCTGATCAATCATTTGTGCCTACTGAGCTAGTTTTGAACAAATGACTCTCCACCTGTAGTTGTTGAGCTGGGGAGCTCTTGACGCAATCTATTCTGTGCTGATGTTTTCAAACCTGATCTCATTTAAAATGTATAGAACGAAGAAGTTTGTTGTCAACGGTTTACGGGCGTTAGGCCCGATTCCGTGACAAAGGGGATGGGGGACCCAAGGGCCCACGTCCCGGGAAAAGGGGAAAGGGGAAAAGGGTAGGGAGATGGCCCTGAGAGCAAAGAACAGCGGCAACAATCTGAGGAGAAACAAACTAATTTACTAAATAAAATATCGGAATGCAAAACAACACACTATAATACAATATAATTACAATTTAAGCTGATAAATCCAACACAGAGAGAGAGAATGTCCCAAAGTCAAGGTAGGCCTTACTCTACTACCGACGATAAGACGGCTGGAGAGTGAGGTGCTGCCAAGACGAGAGACGGCGGAAAAAGGAACAAGGTCTTGGAATGTCATGGTTTTATGATTTTCGGTTATTGGTATTCCACATCATAACATCATGTAGTGGATACCTGGTTCTCAGAAGAGAAGGACTACTACATTCCCCACGGCACTTTGCTCCTCTGTTACCATTTTCCAGCCGGAGGGAAAAGATAAAAGCTCGCAGTATAAAAACTTGCAGATCACGAGACCTCGTCCCTTTTTCCGCCGTCTCTCATCTTGGCAGCACCTCGCTCTCCAGCCATCTTATCGTCGGTAGTAGAGTAAGGCCTACCTTGATTTTGGGACATTCTCTCTCTGTATTGGATTTATCAGCTCAAATTGTAATTATATTGTATTACAGTGTGTTGTTTTGCATTCCGATATCTTATTTAGTAAATGAGTTTGTTTCTCCTCAGATTGTTGCCGCTGTTCTTTGCTCTCAGGGCCATCTCCCTACCCTTTTCCCCTTTCCCCTTTTCCCGGGATGTGGGCCCTTGGGTCCCCCGTCCCCTTTGTCACGGAATCGGGCCTAATGCCCGTAAACCGTTGACATTTGTCTAAAGTGTAACACAAGTTATCTGTGCATTTGTGCATGCTTCTTTAATAAGATGCTCTATATCTTTGCAAGAGCTTAAGATCATTGTGTGATGCAGGAATTACCATGGTAACTACCTGTATGCATTTTTTACTGAACAGCACAATGAGAGGGTGAGAAGAGCTGCATAAGTTGTTGGCAACGCAACTTACACCTCCCCTTGGTTTGTGTAGCTCTGTCATCGTTGGGATAAAGGTGTTGTTATTGCCTTAGCATTGAATGCTTGCCAATTACACATTAAATCCAAAGAAAGCATATTTTATTGACTCATTGACTGGAATTCTTGCATATTTGTGGCACAGATAAGTATATTTCTGTACAATTAGGAATGAGAAAGAGGAGAGCTCTTTTGTTCATTTATCTCAGTGATAATCTACTGGGCATTCTGTATTCTTCTGAGATATTTGTGCAGAAATGAACATATTTCTCACAGAGAGGAGTTTAAAGAATTGTATTCCCTGACAGAAATCATAAGCAGGGTTTTAAGCTTTTTCAGAAAAAATGAATGCAGAAAATTCAGTAAAAT
This sequence comes from Numida meleagris, assembly GCF_002078875.1. Taxonomy (NCBI): domain Eukaryota; kingdom Metazoa; phylum Chordata; class Aves; order Galliformes; family Numididae; genus Numida; species Numida meleagris. The sequence goes on along the minus strand of NC_034414.1, from coordinate 4,369,341 downwards.
TTAATTTCCTCACATAAGATTGCTGTGCTTGCTCATGGCTTTTTTTATCTTGCAATGTTATATTTCAAGAGGTGTGGAACCTGAAGTGCAGATGTTGTCTATTAGGAGACAATAATTGCATTAGTATTGCCCCAGTAATATTCCTCCAATATTTCTAATGTTTCTAATAGTGTTTTCTAGAATTCCTTTGTGAGGGTGGAACTAGGGGTGGGCAACAGAGGATGTAGCATGTAATCTCATTTACTGCTAATATCTCTGATTCTTCAAGGAGCGTTTATTACTCATTCGTTGCATGTCTGCAAAGCCAAGCAGCTCAAAGCAGTTTATTGGAGTGCCCGGTATTATTTTGATTCTAGCAATTCATTGCTTAAAGGAGAACAATAGCATTTTCATAAGTAGAAAAGTATGTCTGTGCTCTTGATGACAATCTCAAAAAGGAAACAGGCTTGTTTTATCCCATCCAATTATACAGAGCTCATTGTGATGGCTTAGTTTTCAATTCTGTGAGATGCTGAATATCTTAAATTGCCTATAGCCTGATGAGTAAAGAACTGGGTAAAGTACACTCCCAGCCATTCAGCCACAATTTTTAGACTATGATGAGCCAATGCTCTGTCAAGATCAAGAATGACATTGTGCTCAAATTAATCCAAGTCCAATCCAATTAGTTGAAGTGGATGGTTATGCCTATAGTTTTTCATTCGTCAGCAAAAAGGTAGCATAGCTCAATGGTATGTTAGAGCTGAAGCAGGTTATGTTCCTAGCTCTGCCAGTAGCCTGTTAAGCAAATGTGTCCTAGTCTTCTCAGTCTGCTGCGCTTAGATTTTCCTACCTGTAAGAGAAAAATCATGCTTTCTTTTCTCTGTGAAGAACTCTTTGAGGTCTCTGAGGTAACATATAGGCAATCTTTAGCATTGTAATCACAAACACACTACAAAATAGTAGTTCAGTTGTAACATATCTACACTTTTCTCCTTTGCTGCCTGCCCTTCTTCCTATCCTGGACCAAGCAAGTTAGCCATCCTGCTTAGTCATAGAATTGAGACTGAATGATGGCATGCTGGACCAGCACCTTGGAATACTTATCAAATATTCCTTTAAGGTAAAATGTTAAAAACGTATGATAAGTGCTGCATTCACAGCAATCTGTGCTTCTGATACAAAATATCAAGATAATCATGACGCAACTTGAGTGAGATAAATGATAATCATAAAATTTAAATGGGCCAGTCTCCAGATCACTGAATTTCTACCTGAACAATTGCTTCAGTGTAAATTCGTAATTGGCAGAGGGCAAAGAAAAGGTAAGAGGACAAGTATCAAATCTCCCTGCTTTCAACAGAGAGGTCTGACTTTAGAAGCAAGAGCAGTTGTATTTCTAGTCTTTCTCCTTATCGCCATCACAGTTTGCCAGCTGCCATACTATGATCATCTGGTCCAACCATCAGCCCAATGCCACCATGCCTACCACTGCATTTTGTTTAGAGAAAAAGATACTGCTATTAGCCTGCTAATATTTGCCTGCTCCTCCCACACAAGCAGCCATTCATGTAGCATCTGAAAGCTGTTGAATGTGACGCTGAATTGTCAGGTGCGAAGTTTTCAAGCATCAAGTTACATATGGTCCATGTTAGTGCTTTAACAAGAAATAGGACCTTGGATGTGTTTGGTGTTTTCTCCTGTGTTGACCAGTCTCTGAGTGCTGCAGAGACCTCTTGGCAGTTTCAAAATGATATGAGTGCTTCTATGAGTGGAAGAGCTTCTATTGATCATTAATACAAACTACTGCTAAGATGTACGCAAAAATATATTAAAAGATGATGTTTAAGTTGCAAGTAAGTTAAGACTTAAAGTATTTGAAAAACAAAAATTTTAAATCACTTTGGAGTTCTTCCAGATGTTCTTTATCTGTACAATGTGTGTGTAAAATAAGTGCAGAATAAGTCAAGTGATCTTTAAAAAAAATACATGTACTTGTATATGAAGATACATAAATGGAAATTTCAGAAGAACCTGCAGCTCTTGTGTTTCCTAGATGCTGATGCTTAATTAAGATGTTCTTTTAAGAGCAGTTTTGTGTGTGTACATACATACTGTGTCAGGTAGCTTTAAAAGGAAAAAGTAGAATTAATTATATGATGAAGATTTTATCAGACCACTCATTACACAGTGTTACTAGGGGGTAAATCCTTAAGAAGGACACCGTTGCCACTAAAAATTCTGTGGCAGACTGTACTATCTGTTGTCACCCTGAAAGAGGCTGAACAAAGAGGTTCTCCACCCTCTTTTCCTCTTGCAAAGGAACTAGTGCATTCTGCCATGTGAGGTAAGAAGCAGCATTGCAGGCATGCTACATCAGAGGGTGACACCATAGAAGAAGTTCTCAATGACCTCATAAAATATCATATTTCCCAGGCTTTCTAGCAGCTGCCAGCAGTTTCAGGTGGTTCTCTGTACAGTATCAGAGGCTGCTGGGAGTACAGTATATATCTGTTCCTGGACTGCCCACATAGAGAAATTGTTTGGCTGGCTGTCACTGTCAGCTGCAAGTGTCAGTTCCTGAATAGCAAGCATTACAACAAAAATACTAAGATGCAGTAACAGTGTGTGCTTTGGGCAAATATAGTTTATCAGCAAAAGGAAGAAATATGACCTAGGAGTTTTCCCTCTGCGTGTAATTAATGCCCTGCCCAATTAAAATACAGATTATTCATAAAGGTTTCTAGAGTGCTAAATGTTATTTCTCATATATTATGTATATATTGACTATTTAATCTGTATCTCTCACATTTTCAGTTTTGAGTGCCTAATCAAAACCAAAAAGGGGTAATAAATGTACCAGCATCACTGTGTGTTGGAGATCTGTAAGATACATCTGGAGAACCATGTCTCAGGCTAATGACCCTTCACCTCTTCCCTATCTCATCTGCACGTTGCTCTCTAATCTACCTCCAGTGGGATGAGCATTTACATTCCATGCCACAGTGCAGCTGTCACAGAGCTCCCATTATTATCATTTTTCTTTTAAAAGGCAACTTGCCACAAAACATGTCAAGTATTTTTGAATCCTCATGTGACAAGAGTGAGTAGCAGACACCCAGTTCTAAGGCACTTGTGTTGCAAGGAATCCTCAGCTCTCCCTGGCTGCTCACATGACTGGGCTCTGGCCCTACACTGCTGAATGTGTTGGTGCGTGGTCCAGCAAAGGGAGGATGCATGTGCATTCATTTTTAGTGATGCGAGTTACAAATTACGTTGCCATGGACTTGCAAGATTTTTTTTATGCCAGAGTCCTGACAGTGGGAAATTGAAACTTCAAATTTGAAATCTGAAAAGGGACAAAGACTTGGTTTAATAAGCTTCAGATGTAAGGAAAGCTGATGTTGAACTGTGTTTAAAATTTTAGTTTAAGCCAATATTTCTTTTCACAACAGTGTAGTCTATCTGAAACTGTTGCTGAAAGTGGTAACAGTTGTCACATCAAAATCCTGTCCTTGGTGTATAAGATGCTAGATCAGATCAACCTCCCTCAAAGAGAGCGAGCAGTAGCCCAGCAGTATCCAGAAATCAGAACTGAATGACATGAGAGTCAGAGCCCTATCTCCTCTGGACTTGATTAAGTAAAAGTAAGTGGAAATACAAAATGGTGCGTGTAGAGTTTGAGCTGCATCACATCATTGCAAGCACTTATGTGCTATATATCTAATAGCTGTGCTGGTTTTTATTTGTATAATTTTAGTGTAGTTAATAGCTAGATTTTCTCTTCCAAAATAGCGGTTTAGAAAAATTGATGTTAATAACTACAACGTGATAAGGCAACTCAGAATTACCAGATACTGTTAGATGACATAACTCCTGCCTCCAGCCTTCCGTTCTTTATGTTAATAAAGGACAGCATCCTCAAAATGTGTACTTTACCACTAGATTGGCAGCTGTGAGATAGACAAGTGTTTTCATATTGCCAGTTACTATTTATTTTGTATTTGGTATTTTTATCATTATTTGGGTGCGTGAATGTTCTTTGTCAGAACTGTACAATATGTACAGTTTTTTCCCTTTGAGAACCATTCATTATTCATTGTCTGGATTTGACTAACTGTACTTCTTATGAATTTAAAAATAAGTGAAATTTCTTATACTCTAGTGGCTCCTTGTGGAGTTGCCTTTTTCAGACCGAACTCCTGCACAAGATTCACAGGTTGCTGAAAGGTTTCATTCTGCATTTGCTTTAATCTGCATGTAGCTTTTGATTCACAAGTAAATAGCTATGAAAAACAACTGAGATATTTGAGGACAGAATTCCTTTGTAAAAGAGCTTACCAGTTTAGTTGTATTCATTTTCAATTTCAAGCTGACTTGTATCTTGGAGTTTTGCCTGGATTTTCTTCAATATGTGTTGACTCATTAAAAATGCACATACTGACGTCCTCCAAAATTTCAGTGGTAGGAGGACCATTCTTACTCTTGTCAAGCTGGTCTGAGTCATCCAAGGGCAGGAGAGCTGCACTAAAAAAGCTGAATGACTCTCCTTGCAAGCCTTTTGCTCTGTTACTGTCAACAGCCAGCACATTTCTGTACATTTCTGCCGTCTACATGAAAAAAAAATGAGAACTCTGCTTTACACAGCAAGAAGGAAATCTTTTTGGAAATTGAAGCTTAGTTGTAAATTTGAAGCAATATGAAATAGTTTAATACATTTTAACTTTGAAATACCTGAAAGCACAACCTTCAACTCCAGGGTGGCACTTAAATTTGTCATATTTGTCCACTGAGATTTATTAAAAAAAATGCACCACATCATTGCCTTCAAATGCACAGCTATTTATCTGCATGCACTGAGGCAGACTCCCTGTGCAGTCAGCTAGCAGAGTATCTGTGAAAAAAGATTCCGTGGGTGATGCAGTCTCTTATGGCTGCTCTCACAGCCCCGTGAAAGCTTTGAATGCAGATGGAGATTTGTGCTATTCCAGTGAAGCCACCTTTGCTCCCATCTCACTAAGCTATCTTGAATACAAAGATGCGGCCAGTATCTGGATAGCAAAATGCTGAATCTCAGGAATACTACGGAAGGAGAAAGCTGTCTTTCTTTTCCTTGGTCGCCATTAAATTATCACTTACTAGGGGAGAACCAACTGGGTAAAAGGAAGCAGCGGCAACAGCAATACATCATGGATTTAAATTAATTGTCTCTTTGAATTTTTAGACTCCACCTTTTTGATTACACTTTTCATTTTTCTATCGACTGGTATAGAGACTTGTGCTAAATTCCATTTCAGTATTAAGAGGGGCATTTGGAATCAGTAACTAGTACCTGGTACAGAACCAGGTCTCCTCTCTTCTTTGATTTCTCACCAAGAGCCCTGGGCATAAGAGAGCTAGTTTGGCAAACAGTATTGGGAAATGAGGCCATGTGGATGTTAGAGCTAGGTCTGGAGGCTGGGTTGGGGAAGGACAAGGCTAGAGGAGAAGGAGAGGGGATAAAGAATTGAGACTAATGATTGGGGCTGGAAATTGCAGCCTGCAGGTTTGGACTGCCAGAGAATGAGAGAAGAAACAGGTTTGGGGATTACTGCTATCATAAGATAAACTAATTCATAACATAGGAAAGAGTTTCTACAGGTATGTAAAAGCATCTTGCCTTTAAAAAAAAAAAAAGTACAGTGACTGAGTTAGAGGATTGCTTTACATGTTTTATTCAAGACCATTGAATGCCATCCCAATAAACTGATATTCTTTTTTCTTATTCCAAAACTTCTGAATTGTCTCTGAGTGGTTTATTAAACAAAACAAGCAAGATTTCTCCTAGATACTCAAAAATTCTTGTTTTTAGAAGTTTGCTATGAGATGATATGGTCTGAGCTGATAGTATTAGAGCATTTATAACTGCAGTGGACATGGGAGACTGTATTGTAAACCTAGGTAGCTTCGTTTATTGCAAATTGTTCTGAAAAATCACAATGAAACTGCCTAATATCAGTATCCTAAATTGGTTATCTTCATTTTTTTTACTTAGTTCTCTAGCTATGTATGCAATCAGTGCCCTCTTAATGTGGATGCTGAGGAAATGCGAATCAATGTCTGAAGCACTAGGACTCTGTAGTGATGGGTATTAGTGAAAAGTAGATAAGGAAATTAATCACTCTGACTCCAGGGTTTAAATGGGGTGATAGTTTTGAACAAGGAAGATAAAACAACATATCTGATAGCTGCTAATTGCATATGTTATTCATGTACTGAATGACACAGAGGTCTTGTAGAAAAATGCTTTAGTGCATTGTTTCAGAATATCCCTGAACAAGGGAGATGTGCTGGACTTACAAAATCAAATTCTGATGTCTCCTAACTGTGAATACAGTCTTTGCGATCTTAAATCCGAACACACACACGTGGATACACATTCTCTATAGCAACAAGACCTTTGAGTGCATGTCTGTTACCCGTGCTCAGTTTGCTGCCTGGGTATCATTTGGAAGTGACAGAAGATAGGAAAAATAAGACTGTTTATTCTTCTGTTTGTGGATTTAAAGCTGCTATTAAGCCTAAAGAGATGCTTTTCTGTCTTTTAAGATATAACAAATCTAATATTAGTGAAGTGATCCTGAAATAAAATCCTAATGATAACAAAGTGTGATGTGAAATTTGTGGTTTGAAACTGCTGCTTCTGGAGCTGGAGGACTGAGATGCATGGCTGCAGCAGCACATGGTATATCACAGACTCAGCAAGGGGAGGAGGAGAAAGCAGGAGACAGGTATTGTCAACATATTGCCATGTCATCAAGGGCTGCTATATAAAATGCCAGCTATTTCATTTTTGCTGTTTTTTCTTTGTGAAGATTTTTATCTGCTGCAAATCAAATATTAGCATGTAGCTAAATTTGCCACAGGTCTTGGCCTCCTGTCGGCACTGTTACTGACAATTCTATTGTTTCCCCATGTATATGGGGTGAACAGCGTCTGCAAACTGAAGTGTTCATTTGCCTATTAGGAATATAATGCTGGTTTGTTTTCATACATTCAATTAATCACAAGAACAACAGAGGACAAATTAAATTTGTTTTTATTCTTATTGCATACAAGATAAAGAGTGCTTCAGAGATGAGCTGTAAACTTGTTCTAATTAGTGCCCAAAAGCAGATCAATAATTCATCTGCATATATCATCCTGAACTTTACTAGTAATCACAAATTAAATTAATGGCCACACACACCAAATGAAAAGAATGACTCCAGCATTTTTCCCTGGGAGAGGTACGCTATTTCACTGCAGATGACACAGGGTTTCAATGGATCCTACACTGTTAATTCAGGCAACAGAAGCAAAATCATATATAATGGAATGTCAGGTTTCAAGCTACACCATAGACACTTTTTTGTCCATGTAAGCTCTAACATGTCCACATCAAAAATTTTTTTTCAAGAAAATTACCTCCTAACAAAAATTACTCCGATTACTTATTTTGGAAGTGATGGAGGTTTCCCAAAAGTCTTGAATGCATAACATAACTATACCCCTATATACTATATCACATGAATTTGTGATTTCATTGCAGAAAATGAAAGTCAATATTGCTGGAATTGAACAAGAAAAGAAATAGTAATCCCACAGAGAATGATCAAGTCATACTGCCAAGATGTTGCTGTTAATCAACTTACACATGATTCACTACTTCATTTTTGCAACATAATTGGTAGTGACAGATTCACAAGATTAGAGAATCAACATGAAAAAGAAAATAAGCATTTCCAAGCAGTACCTACAGATTGACCTGTTAGTCTGAGCTTTTCTTCTGATGACATAATGCCTCTAGGTTATGTGTCATTTGTTTTATGAAATTCTCTTTCTTGTATGGTACTGCTTTCACCGGTGGCAGAAATGCAGGTGTGTGTGTTAAGATGCATTGCCAAACTGATACCAACCCCAGAGCATGTGAAACACTTGAGGGATGCTATGTGGATGCAGGCGCAGCATGATCAGGGCCCTCCCCTTTCCTAGCTCTCCTCTTTGCTCTAAGGATGTAACTTCTCTTTGCTTCAAATGCTCTGTACTTCATGCTAATTGGTCAGGAGATTGTAGAAAGTTCAGCAATTGAAGGGCCCGAACACTTGCCTGGGGTGTGAGAGACTTATGTTTGAGCAGCTGGATCAGCAGCCATAGTCAGGAGCTGCTCTGGAGGTGATCTGCTTGTTCTGTGAAATCCTGAGAAGATAAAGTGGTTTATCTTCCTTGTGTCTAAGTCAATGTCTTCAAATCACACGGCCTCCATAAGAAGCAGATCTGGTTAATTCATAGACAGGAGGTTCCAGTTCCCCAAAGTTTCACGTTCTGTGTATCAAAGCATTAGTTAGGGAACAGATCTTAAATAAGTGCCAGTTGTTAAATGTTAAAGAGATTTGATGAATATAACTGGTATTCCAAGCTTACAGCAGTTATTTCAGCTTGTATGTTTTCTGCTGACCCCTTCTTGTGTCCTCTTACATCAAATGAATGCGCAAGGACAAATAAACCACTCATGGCTCAATCCACACTCAGAGGATTTTATTCTAAATAGAATATTGAGTAATTACGTCTAGCAATATAAACAGTAAATGACGGTTGCAGTAAAGCTGTCATTGTATGAATAAGTTTCTAGGCTAATAAAGATATTCAAAGACAAGAAAGTAAATGAATTAGAAAATGCTTTTTTAAATGCATTCCCTCTGTTTTCATTCATATGTAGCACAGGCAAAAAAAATATTCTCCTGTGAAATAATAGGCCTAAGGAGATAATTCTGCTTTTCTACGTCTTCATTTCTGTCTCTGAATGTGTTCAGTATACAAAAGTGATTGTTTTATTTGACAAGAAAGGTGTATTGATTTATGAAAAAGTCAAATTTTGAGTTTCTCGGCATGACCCAGACCATATCTGAAAAATAGATCGGGTTTTAATTAGTTACGTATGATTGAGACATATGAAAAGGAACAAAAATCACCAAAATGATATTTTCTGGTACACAACTTTTGTTTAAGATATTTAATGTATTTAATTTTTAGCACTTCTAATTTTCAGGTTACATGAAATAAGCTGAAATGTTTTTGGAGGATATATATAGACATAGCATATGAATTAGCTCTGATTTTATAACTCAGAGTGAAGTGATTACTTATATTTTTATTATTGAGTGCCTTATGTCAACATTAACTAGGATTTGCATGTTCATTCAGTGTAGGGTACCAGCTTATGAAGCACAGTTGGTGTGCTGATGTCTAACCGCAGTCCTATTCTGTTCTTCATAGACCCATCCTATTATACTCCACCATGTTACCAGTTGAGAAAAATCTATGGACCATTGTCTTCAGGATTCTTAAAGCAGAGTAGATGGCTGGGCTTCAACTTAGTGCTGCCACTGATGTTCTGTGTAAGGGTTGTATATGCAGACAAGCAACTTCCCAGAAATAGTATTTAATTTGTGGCTTTGTCTATTCAGGATAAACTGTTTGTGTTTTATTGATCCTGTAGGCAGACATAACTACATGGGAAAACACAACAGAAGAATCTGAGTTTTGTTTGACCTTGTCAGTATTTGATACGATTTTAATTGCACAAAACAAATAAAAAAATAATTCTGTAAATTTCCAGCTGAAAGCAGCAAGCAGTTCAGTTGCCTGTTCTGATGTATACCTTGAAGAAGATTATCATAACCTCTTCATAAATTTACTTCATCCATAGCCATCTATGGCAATTATATTGTATTGACACATCAAATTGATTATACAAAACAAACTCTAATTAAATGGAAGCCTTCCAGTTTTAACAATGCTGTCTTTTATTTTTGGAATTCTTTCTTATGTGGTTCATTTTCTCCTTCCAATTAAGATTTTGTTTTTCTTGACATCTGTTTTTGGTATTACAGTAGCCTTTGATTTGCTGAATCAGGTAGCTCCCAGGTGCTACCAAAGTGTGGAGAGAAATAAATAAGAAGGGGCATCATGCATGCATCAGGATTCTTCTAGATGTGGCCTGTATCACCCAAAAATACTTTTGAAAATATGTGGATTTTCGCCTCTCTCTTGATCCTTGCATATCCAGCCATCTGCTTTTTTTTTTCTGAACATCAATTTAAAAACCATACTCTGTTTGTGTGGACCCCAACACATCTTTGCAGTGCACGTGATATTCATCTGCATGGCACAGAAATGTTAAGTCAAGCACTAAAACTGGCTTCCTAGTGAGGTGGCTGATGCCCCATGCCTGTCAGTGCCTGAGACGCATTCAGACAATGCCATTAATAATATGCTGTAACTTTTGGTTAGCTCTGAAGTGGTCTGGAAGTTGGACTAGAAAGATCCTTGTAGTGTGCCTTCCATCTGAGCTCTCCTACTCTGCGCACGTGCTCTCTGTCTGTCTCTCTGTCTGTCTCTCTGTCTGTCTCTCTGTCT